>NW_006408576.1:3346426-3358078 GCF_000296735.1 Chrysochloris asiatica
TGGTTCAAGCTCATCAGCTACTCCTCGGAAACCCTATACAGGGTCATTATGAGTTGGAACAAACTCGATGGCACTTAACAATAACATGTTGGAAGAAGTACAGCCAGAATGCTCCTTAGGATCAGGATGGCAATAATTTGTCTCTCGTACACCAGACAGGTTGTCAGTACAGACAAGTTCTTAGAGAAGGATGTCATGTTTGGTAAAGTAGAGCTTCATCAAAAAAAAGAAAAGAAAGGAAGACCTCTAACAAGGTACATTGACACAGTGGCAACAGCAATGGGATCAAACATAACAACAATTGTGAGAACTAAGCAGTGCTTTCGTCTGTTACACTATGAGTTGGAAAGGAATTGACGACACCTAAAACAACAACAGAAATAATATATAAACAAAACACAACTTTTCCTTCATTTTATTGTGTGACGTTGATAATTGATTTCCTATACATAGAATTTTAAAAAAAAAAAACTTACTTCACAAAGACACTATCACCTTTTTACATTTAAAAGTTATCAGTCACATGTTTAATTAAGCTTAAATATACTTTAACCTGAAAAAATAAAGCAAAAAGTAAATGTTTTTGCACTCAAGACTAAAGTATAAAGAGACAACTGTTATATCTCTGAGTACAAGTATGGAAGAATCTTTGGTGTGCTGAACTTTGTCATTCGTAACAACTAATCAATTTTGACAACAGTTCTTGTCACCAAACTTCATTTCCAAGCTTTACAATATTGGTACACACTTATCCTCGCTGGAGCATATCCTAATCATTAACATCATTCTTGCTGTAAAGCAGGGATCATCAAAAAATTTTATAAAGGTTCAAAGCAAGCTTGACATATTATATGATCTCTGTTAAAACCTCTCAACTTCGCCCTTGAAAACAGGCATAGGCAAATGTATTGTTGTTGGTGCCATCAAGTCAGGACTGACTCCTAACAACTATGCACAACAGAACAAAACACTGCCAAGTCCTGGGCTAACCTCACAAAATTGCTACTTTTGAGTCCATTGTTGCCACCACTTTGCCAGTCCATCTCATTGGGGGTCTTCTTTTTCTACAACCCTCCACTTTACCAAACATGATAACCATCTAGAGGCCCACCTTAGTACTGGAACTGGTATCTTTGCTCTTCAATATTTTAAAGAGGTCTTGTACAGCAGCTTTGTCCAGTGCAATACATCGTTTGATTTCTTAAGTGCTGCTTCCATAAGTGTTGATAGATGATGAAAGCAAAATGAAGTCTTTGACAACTTCAATCTTTTCTCCATTTATATGGATGATGTTTATTGGTCTAGTGGTGAGGAATTTTGTTTTCTTTACATTGAGGTATGACCCATACAGAAGGCTGTGGTCTTTGATTTTCATCAGTAAATATTTTAAGTCCTCTTTGTTTTCTGCAAGCAAGGTTGTATCATCTACCTATCACAGGTTGTTAATGAGTCTTTTCCTCCAATCCTGATGCCATGTGTGTCTTCATATAATGCAGCTTCTCAGATTATTTGCTCAACATACAGATTGAATAAGTATAGTAAAAGAATATGGAGCTTTTCTGCTGTCTCTGTCCACAGATGTAGTCAATTTGATTTCTGTGTATCCCATCTTGTGAGATCCATGTGTATAGCCAGCTTTTATGCTGTTTAAAAAGGGTATTTGCAATAAAGAATTCATTGGTCTTTTAAAATTCTGTCATGCAGTCTCCAACATCATTTCTATCACTAAAGCCGTATGTTCCAACTACTGATCCTTCCTCTTTGCTTTCAACCTTTGCATTCCAATTGCCAGTAATTATTAAATCTTCTTGATTGCATATTTGATTAATTTCAGAATGAAGGAGTTAGTATAATTCTTCAATTTCATAATTACTGGCTTTAGTGGCTCATGCATAAATTTGAATAATAGTGGTATTTGTCATTCCCAGCATAGTAAACTATGTGATTGTCAGTTTCAAAATGGCCAATGCCAGTCCATTTCAGCTCACTAATACCTAGGATATCAATGTTTATATATTTCATTTCATTTTCAACATTTTACAGGTTTCCTAGATTCAAATTTTGTACATTCCATGTTCTGATTATTAGTGGATTTTTACAGCAGTTCCTCTTCATTTTGAATGGTGCCCCCATCAGGAAATGAAGGGCCTGAGGGCTTTACTCCATTTTTGTTATCATGGTCAACTGTACTTTGAGGAGGCAGCTCTTCTCCAGTCATATTTTGAGTGCCTTCCAACCCGAGGGACTCATCTTCTGACACTTTTCTGACAATATTCTGGTGCTCTTCCTCATGTTTCAATATTCAATAATCTAGTGCTGACAGTTTTCCACTACTATTCATAAGGTTTTCAGTGACTACATTTTCGGAAGTAGTTCGTCTTTCCTTCTTCCTATCTGCCTTAATCTGGAGGCTCTGCTAAAACCTGTCTACCGTAGGGCACCCTGCTGGTATTTAAAATACCAGTGTCATAGCTTCCAGAATCACAGCAACTCACAAGCCACCACAAACTGACACACGAATGGTGGAGGCAAATGTTTGTATTCCTATAAAACTTTATTTACAAAAGTAGGTGGTAGGCTGGATTTGTCTTAGTACTGACTCAGTATCCCCAAAGAAAGTAATGCTTTGAATTTAATCTTTATCATTGAGTAGGATTGAAATGTGCTTCTAGCTAAATGGCCACTCTTCTCTGAAAGGATCTTTCAGTCAAGCAAAGGTTCTTATGCCCTAAATCAATAGAAAGGAAACTTAAACCATGACATTGTGATTGGTCAACAGAACATCAAATGTCTTTAAATAATCTATGAGAGACAGTCAGAAACTATTGTTCATGGTTATTGATTCAAGAATATGAGAGTAAACTAAAATTTTTGAGGTTCTCAAGATTTACTTTCTTAACTGCCTTATGATAATTAAGGAGCCATGGTGGCACTGTGGGTTAAGAGTTGGGCTGTGAAACGAAAGGTCACCAATTCAAACCCATGAACCACTCTGCTGTAGAAAGATGATGCTGTCTGCTCCCATAAAATTTCAGTCTCAGAAACTCCCTACAGGGTCACTATGAATCAAAACTGGCTCAATGGCAGTGGGTTTGGTTTTGGGTTTATGATTACTAATAGCAAAGCTTTTCAGTAAGAAAACTTACATACTCATTTCAGGGACCGTCAGAAGACGAAAGCAGGAGCCAGCTTTGAGGAGAGAGAAATTCTAAAGACTAAATTATAGAACTGAAACACAAAAGAAAAACGAGGAGTCAGCTGTATGCTGTTTCAATTCCCTGAACTATTTCTTGAAGTTTCAAGGGTTCCCAGAAATAGTCAGGGAAAAAGTAAGTGAGGGGTGATACTTTGACAGATTCATGGTCCTTAATGCTCTTGTTGGCATAGATGAATTCACTTATTTATACTTTAAAAGAGACCTGCTTAACCTAAGACTATGGCCCTCAACCATTCTTCAGGTCAGCCAAGCAGTCGACAGGTTTATAGCAGGAAACAACAGCACTAGTAAGGGATACTCACCATAGAAAGGTCAACCATTCCAATTTAAAAAAGCAACGTTTTTCTAAAGACAAACTTGAGAAAGTACAGGAAGGTGTTGTTAGGCACAATCGAGTCCATACAAATTCATAGAGATCCTATGCACAACAGAATGAAACACTGCCCAGTCCTGGAACAACCTTACAATTGTTGCTATGCCTGAGTCCATTGCTGCCACTACTGTGCCAGTCCATCTTTTGGGGGGGGGTCTTCCTTTTTTTCTATGACCCTCCACTTTACCAACCATGACATCCTTCTCCAATGACTTCCTGACAATGCCTCTAATGTATGAGAGACGAAGTCTGGCCTACCTCACTTCCAAGGAGCACTCTGGTTGTACTTCTTCCAACACAGATCTATTTGTTCTTTTGGCAGCCCATGGTTCTTTCAATATTATCCTCCAAAACCATAGCTCAAATGCATCAATTCTTCAACAGTCTGCCTTATTTACTATCCAACTTTTTTGTACATAGATGAGGTTATTGAAAATATCATGGCTTGGGTCAGGCAATCCTTAGTCCTCAAGCTGCATCTTTGCCCTTCAACACTTTAAAAAGTTCCTGTGCAGCAGATTTGCCCAATGAAATACATCCTTTGGTTTCTTGACTGTTGCTTCTATGAGAGCTGATGGTTAACCCAAGCAAAATGAAGTGAGTGGAATGCCCATAGGAACCACAGGGAGGAAGCAGGATAACAGTTGTCATTGAGATGAAGCAAAGTGTTTTCTTTGTTGAATTGTAAAGCTGACAGTCTTCTCTGTAAACTGTCACTCAATTCACAATAAAATATTTAAAAAAAAAAAAAAACAGAGAGAGAACTGCTTAATATTGCAAGTAGGGTCTGAAGGTAACATTGGCTAAACAAAGGAAAAAGGACAAAAAGACCTTGAATACCAACTACTTTTCCTACTTGGTGCCCAATGAGTATTATCCCATTTAATTCTCACAATTACCCTTTAAGTTCTAAGATAGTACTAATATATTTTTTTCATTTTACAGAGAGTAAAAATAAACAACTAAATTAAAGTGAAAAGAAATAAAACTACATCAAAACAACTCTTACCCTAGTCACACAGAGCTGAAATAAGGCTTTCTCAAACGTCCTTTTTCCTTCTACTAGATTCTAGTAGCATAGTGGTTACGAATAGGGCTGCGAACCGCAAGATCTGCAGTTTGAAACTACCAGCTGCTCCGCTGGAGAAAGATGAGGCGATCTGCTCCCGTAAAGATTTACAGCCTCGGAAACCCTGTTCAGGGTCGCTATGGGTCGAAACCGACTCGATGGCACTTAACAACAACAACAACAAGATTGTTTCCCAAAGTAAAATGTCCTATGGAAGGACAATCTACAAATAACTCTCTAAAATACATTCCTAAGAAGTAAAGAGAAGAGCATTAACAGTCATTGTAGGGGAGTCCTGGTGTGGGGTTGTGGGTTAATGCTCTGGACTACAATGTCAATTTGAACTGCAAAGTTAAATTACCAGCCAAATCTTGGATACCTATTCAGGGTCGCTATGGTTTGGAACCAACTTGACAGCACTTAGCAACTATAACAATAGCAACAGGCACTAGAGGATAAGCACTGGACTATCAACAAGGTTGGCGGCTCAAACCCACAAGCCACTCCTTGGAAACCCTATGCAGGGTTGCTATGAGTCAGAACCAACTCTATGGCACTTAACAACAGCAAAAGAGATCCCAGAAAGCTACAAACTTTGTCCCCTATGTCACAGGCCCTGTCCTCCCTTCCCCACCAGCTCTATGCCCAATAGAAACTTATTTTTAAAAAATAATAATAATAATTAGTACAGTCATTCTGATCTTGCCATCTCTGGCTTTAGGATTTGCTGAGAGGATACAAGAGACTAGACGGTGATTAGAGGGATACACATTGGTCTATGAACAACAAGGTCAGTGGTTTAAGCCCACCAGTCACTCTGTAGGAGAAAGAAAAGACTTTCTTCTTCTGTGAGATTCACTGAGTCAGAATCAACTTGATGGCATTTACAACAATATTTCACTATAAACAAAATTGTCTGATACAGTATTTCACCAGCCAGTCCCTTAAAAATACTGTGTGTTCTCAACTCTTATGAGATAAATTATCAGGAAAATGGTCCTATGCCATGGCCATCCTCCTAAGGTTGCGCAGATGGAAGAGGGCCAAAATTGAAGACTTTGATTTTATCCAAGAGGAAGGAGAGTCCGTTTTACCCAGAGATGCACATTTTATAATATGTACACACATATCTAATATGTGTGCAAGCAATGGCCCTCCACATAGGCCTACACATAAGTTTTACCTCAGGACTATTGACCTCTTATTAAATTTGTTCTCTTTCAAACATTCTCTACATTCCCACTTTAAGTACCCACTTCCCTCTCTTTACTGAACTTTTTATCATCCTTCAAGCTATATAAACAAAATGTTCCTGGCCTTTATACTTTGTCATTGAAGTAGAGAAAGAAGTCACTTACAAATATAAAGGAAATTTAGAGGTCAAGGATTTGAATAGAGTTGATATTATAAATAGTTGCTGTTGTGAATGTGCAAACAAGTAAACTAAAGCAAAAGAATACAATTGTCAGAAATGAGATTTGAAGCTAGTGACCGTGGATTCATGCTATTATTGTTAAGTGCCATAGAATCGGTTCCAACCCATAGCAATGTAAGAAATCACTTTTGTGGGTGTGGTCCATCTTCAGGAATTCATAAGATTGCTAGACCAGGCAGACAGATTGTTGATTTACATCCAGGGATATGTAAGCAGGATGAATTGGGGGAAGGGAGGAAAGAAATCTGTTCTAGGACTAGGAACTTTAAGAATACAATCATAAAGACCATGGGGTTGCCATTTTGGCTTCTCTGGGGGGAAGGAAAATGGGACATGCCATAGAATTGTATATGGGGAACTGGAACTGGAGGAGGGGTTTTTGGAGAAGGGAATAAAAACTGGTTTTGATCAGCCATGTGCGTATCTGCCTGTGTTTACTGGGTTGGGCACCGATTTTGCAAGACTGAATGAAGAAAACCTCACTCTCGATAAAATTAGTACACATTGAATTACTTGAACATTTGTCGGTATGGACATTTCTCACAGCAACCCTGTATGGGGTATCAGAGGAGCAGCTGGTGAATGTAAACTGCCTAACTTGTGATTCAAACTTACTTTGCAGTCCCGTGCATTAACCCCAGCTCCACACCAGGACTCCTCGTGGCACTAATATCTACTGTGAAATTCTCATGAACTCAGTTGTCCCAGAATAAGTGTAGGACAAATAGATAGTTGAATTAAGTCACAGCAGAGGTTTTGCTAATACCATGCAATAGAAGGAAAACAAATTGTTAAAATGATGGCTAGTAGACTCTAAGAGAAATAAAGACAGGATGGGATTGGAAAATAGAAAGTATCTCTAGATCTCTAGATTGGAGGTTCCCAAATACTCAAAGAATTGAGTGAGTTACAGATTACCAAGTGGAGTGCTGGGAGGGAAGGAGTTTTTGTCAAAGACATATTTTTTTACAACCCATATTCAGGAGACAAAGAGCTAGATTTAACCAAGAGACGGACTTTTCTACAGCAATCAATGGAGCACAAAAGGGGACAGGGGGCAAAAGATATACAACAGTCTCATGATAAACCAGTGCAAGCAGGAGAATGAGGTCATGATGAGTAGTGATAAAATGACAGGATCAGATATTCGGTTTCTAGGGTATTGAAGAATTTGTGGAGTTGTGATAGCAGAAGAATATAGCTGGAGAGACAGGAAATTGTTCTCAGAAAGCAATGTGTTTGCAATACAAACACAAACAACCCAGTTTAAAACCAGGCAAATTGTCTACAACTACCAACTACTCTATACATTTTAGAAGATCCTAAATAAAGTGTGAGAACAATCTGAAAAAACAAAAACAAAAAACAACCCTCAAAATCATAAAAAAAGAATAGGCTTACTGGTCAGATAGAACCTGCTGGGACCCTGAGACTATGTTCCTTGGTTACCCTTCAAGTCTAGAAATGAACTCACCTCCCACACCCCAGTTAGCCAAGAAATAGATAGCTATATAGGGGGGACAAGAATACTAGTGAGGTATACAGGATTCAGATTCAAAAGGGTATAAAGTTCAGAAGGGTTAGAAAAGAGAGAGAAATGGAAACAGGAAACAGGGAAAAAGTTGTTGTTGTTCTTAGATGCCATTGAATTGGTACTGACTCATAGCAACCCTATGTACAACAGAACAAAAAACTGCCCGGTCCAGGGCCAACCTCACAATTGTTACCACGCTTGAGCCCACTGATGTTGTCATTTTGCCAATCCATCTCACTGGGAGCCTTCCTCTTTTTCTCTGACTCTCCATCTTACCAAACATGATATCCTTCTCCAGTGACTGGTCCCTTCTGACAATATGTCTGAAGTATTATGGACAAAGTCTGGCCATCCTGGCCTCCAAGGAGTACTTTGGCTGTACTTCTCCAACGCAGATCTGTTTGTTCTTTTGGCAGCCTATGGTACTTTCAATATTCTCCTCCAACACCATAACTCAAATGCATCAATTCTTCTATGATCTTCCTTATTCACTGTCTAACTTTTGCATGCATATGAGGTTATTGAAAATATCATGGCTTGGGTCAGGTGCACCTTAGTCCTCAAGTGGACATCTTTGCTTCAATATTTTAAAACACTTTTAAAGGTCTTATACAGCAATTTTGCCTAATGCAATACGTCGTTTGATTTTTTGGCTGCTGTTGATGGTTGATCCAAGAAAACTGACGTCTTTGACAACTTCAATCTTGTCTCTATTGATAAGAATGTTGTTTATTGGTCCAGTGATGAGGATTTTTCTTTTCTTTACATTGAGATGTAATCCATACTGAAGGCTATGCTCTTTGATCTTCATCAGTAAGTATTTTAAGTCCTCTTCAGTTTCAGCAAGCAAAGTTGTATCATCTGCATATCACAGGTTGCTAATGAGTCTTCTTCCAATCCTGATGCTAGTTTTCTTTATATAACCCAGCTTCTCAAATTATTTGCTCAGCATTCAGATTGAATAAGTATGGTGAAAGAATACAACCCTGTCACACACCGTTCCTAATTTTAAACCATTCAGTGTTCCTGTGTTCTGTGCAAACAATTGCATCTTGGTCTATGTCCAGGTTTCTCATGAGCATAATTAAGTGTTCCAGAATACTCATACTACACTATGTTGTCCATAGTTTGTCATGATCCTCACAATTGAAAGCCTTTGTGCAGTCAATAAAGCACAGTTAAACATCTTTCTGGTATTCTCTGCTTTCAACCAAGATCCATCTGATGTCAGCAATGATATCCCTCATTCCATGTCCTCTTCTGAATCTGGCTTAAACCTCTGGAATTTCTCTGTCAATATATGTTTGCATCCATTTCTGTATTATCTTTAGTAAAATTTTACTCGCATGGAATATCAAAGAGATTGTCCAATGATTTCTGCATTTCATTGGGTCACCTCTCTTTGGAATGGGCACAAATATGGATCTTTTCCAATCAGTTGGCCAGATAGTTTTCTTTCAAATTTCTTGACATAGGTGAGTGAGTGCTTCCAGTGCCACCTCACTTTGTTGAAAGATTTCATTTTGTAAGGGGAAAATCAGGATAAGTGATAGTATATTGATGGAATTGCAGTCATTGAAGTAAAACAAAGTGTGTAATTTGTTGAATGTAAAACTGATGATCCAAATCTTCATTCAACTCACAATAAAAAGTTTAAAAAAAGACAAAGCACGAACAAACACTTCACCCAAAAAGACATAGAGGCTACCAAAAAATACAGTACCTGGAGAGCTGCTTGCCATCATTCACCATTAAAATCTGCTTCCATTGAACTACCAACAAGCTCTGGTAATGTCGTAGTTACGAGTCAGGCTGCTGTCCTCAATTGGAAACTGCTAGTCATTCCATGGAAGAGAGATGAGGCTTTCTGTTCCCGTAAAGAATTAAAGCCTGGGAAACCCTATATAGGGCCACTATGAGTTGGAACCAACTCCATGGCATGCCACCACCACCACCATTGAGTTGATTCGGACTCCTAGTTGTCCTACAGGACAGAGTACAACGAACTTTAGTTCGTTGTACTTACAATCTTTATGGACTGCCATGTCTTTCTCTAACAGAGAAGCTGGTGTGCTCCAACTGCTGACCTTTCAGTTAGCAGTCAAGTACTTAATGATCAGGCAACCAGGGCAAAGCATATCAAAACAATGAGATATCATCTAACCCTGCAATATTAGCAATGATTAAAAATATATATTGAGAAGAGTCTGGAGAGATTGGAACTCTCATGCACCGCTTGTGGAATTATAAAAAGGTACAACCACTGTGGAAAAAGGCATGACGCTTCCTTAACAAGTTGGAAATAGAATGACCATATGATACAACAATCACACTACTAGGTATTTATCCTAAAGAAATATGAACCATTACACAAATAAATATATAAGCACACCCATGTTCAGTGCAACATTATTCACGATTAAAAAAAAAAAAAGGATGGAAACAATGTAAGTGCTTGTCATGGGATGGATGGATTAACAAACTATGATATATGCACACAATAGACACAATGATAATTAATAAAGTGAATCTGCAAAACATTGCATAATATAAATGAACCTGGAGGACATAATGCTGAGTGAAAGAGGTCAACCACAGAATGACAAATCTTGTATAAGACCACTATTATAAAAAGTGAACAAAATGTTTACACACAGAAAGAATCTTATTTTAATGGTGATCAGAGATGGGAGGCAGAGATAATCACTAACTAGAGAGTAAACAAGTTTTAACTTGCATAACAAGAAATGCAAGACACTGGGATGTACACAATAGTAAAAGACAACAAAGATAAATATTATTATATACACAATCCTGCAATAACACTAATAACAAAAATTTATGAGTGGATAGACAGATAATGGATTCCTGGTGTGGTGCTGTAAAGATAAACACTGGACCAAAAAGTTGGTTTGAACCACAAGCTCAGCAGTTCAAACTCACCAGCCACATTGCAGAAACCCTACACAGGGTCCCTAAGAGTTGGACTTGACTCAATGGTACTTATCAAAAATACAGATAGATATGCAAGCTGAAGATGTGTGGAATGGCATATAAAAGTTTGGCAAAGACTATTTCTACATATATACCTTTATACACTACAAATAGATACATGTATGTCATTGTTTTTGTTGTTGTTAAGTGCCATTGAGTCAGTTCAGACTCATAGTGATTTATAGTATAGGGTTTCCAAGGAGATACTGATGGGTTTGAACTGCCAACCATGTGGTTCAAACTGACCTTTCCATCCAGTGCTTATTCTACAGTGTCTCACCAGGACTCCATAGTAGAGCATAGCGTGTTCAAAGTTCTGAAAACTTCTTAGCCCTATACAGACACCCTGAGAGAATAAATCACTGGGCTTGGGGGCTTAAGACTACTGTCTGTGGGGACATCTGGCATAACATAGTCAGTTGGCATAACATAGTCCATGAAGACAGTGTTCCTTATCCTACTTTGGTGAGTAGTGCCAGGGAACTTAAATGCAAACATTGGTCTTTCCCAAACCAGAGCAAAGAAGAGAAAAGAAAATTAAAACTCAAGGAAATAATCCCAAAGGTTAATAAACCACACAAACCAGAGTTACAGACCCTGATACTAGATGGTGCCCAGCTTCCACTACCAACTGTCTGATAAGGGGTATAATATATCTTGTAGTGAGTGGAAGAAAAATGTAGAACAAAATTCAAAATCATAAAAAGGCAAGTTTACTGGTCTGATAAAAACTTGTGGAATTCTCAGATGACCCTTAAACCTGAAACTGATCCTATCTCCAGGTATCACCTTTCAATCAAACAAGAGACAGGCCTATAAAATGAACAACATCCATAAGAAATATACCCATTAGAACATCAAATTATATGGCATCAAAAGTCCATCATTTGCCCAAAATCAAACTTCAAAAGTCAGGACAGGGCAGGAAAGACGGATGAATGGAAATAGAGAATCCAGGGAGGAAGTGGGAAGAGTGCTGTTACAATGAAAGGATTCCAATTAATATTATGAAATAAAATGTGTATAAATT
>NW_006408576.1:3359048-3374570 GCF_000296735.1 Chrysochloris asiatica
CCTTCCTCTTCTTTCTCTTATCTCCAGGTCAATGGGAGTCTATGGCACATGGTTGAATGCAGCCCATTTCTTCATTGCTGCCATAAACTATTGAATAGTAAACTAATTTTCATTGCAAACTTTTACCCAAACCACAATAATATTCAAAAAAGAAAATAGTATGTCTGAGATTGGTATTATTTTCTGTTATTATTAACAACAAGATATACATTAAGACCCTGAAAATGGGTGGCTGAAGTAGGATAGCAGACCCACCAGAATGAGAAGTTGGTGTTTAGGATGTGTTGTCTATGTGGACATTATAATTATCAGGAAAACTAGGAAGAGTGGTTGCACTAAAATAGAAATATATACTACTATAATGAAAGAAAAGCATGACTAGGAAAGCAAGGTCACTATTGTATTCTGAAGACATGGCCTTCAAAGGTGCTGCTTTTTTATGTGTTTGTTCTGTTGTTGTTATTGTTGAGTAAAGAGGAGAAATCATTTGGAAATAAAATAAGAAGCAAAGAAGATAACTGCCCTAAGTCCAAGCCCCAAAACAAGAAAACATGAAAAGTAACCATTCTTTGATAAAGAGTCTCCAAATTATACCTAATGTTTGGAGGTAAACTAAATATTGAGAACAGAAGCTGAGTATGCAGAGCCTTTTCCAGTGACAAACCGTAACTTTCAGAGGCTTCATACAAGAGTTTAAGGAACTGTGGAAAGGTGGAAGACTGATTCAGTTGAGAGATATAGAGTCATGTGGGGATAAACAAGCCCATGCAAGCCTGGGTAGGGGCTTAAGATAATCAAGAAAGGGACTAGTTCATTAAGGGAAGAAGAGTGATCACACTCTTGCAGTCTCCTTATGGGGATTTGTCCTTTAATCATTTGTGGTGATAAAGCAGGGGTTTCTTGTGGAGAAGAAAAGTGAGGTCTCACCAGCAGTATGTGGAGTTCTGTGAGCTTCCCTTTAAGCCTGCTGTGGCCAATATCAGAACTGAAAGAAATGTGGTCTTTCATAAAGAGCAGGTAAATTTGACTGAGTCCTTTTGTTCGTTGCTATTGAGTCAGTTCCTAACTCAGGATTACTCTGTCACAGCATAACAAATTGCTACCAAGTCTTTCTGCATCCCCATCATTGGTTGTGCTTTGGGTCACTGTGATCTATAGGTTTTCATTAACTGATTGTCAGAAGTAAATCTCCAAGTCTACTTGGAGGGGGAAGGAGAACCAAATTCAAAATCAACCCAAGGTCCATTCTTATGAAGTAGAGATCAGACCTGCTTCCATCCTACAACCTTCTCCCCCATATTCTGACACTAACCATCCCTCCCACTCGCATCTGAGTTCAATAATCCACTGCAATGACCAAATTGAACTCATAAGAAAACTCACAATTATGGGGTTCATTAGGGAAGTGAATAGGTTACAATTAAGGATGAAAACCAACTCAGGATACAGCAGTTTTCCACGCCTCACTCATCTTCAGTCTCTCAGTCCTGTGGCCCCTTGGCCTCTACCTCAGTCCATGGGCCTGGAGCCACAGCTGCTCTGTCTCTCATTGCCAACATGTATGCTGTCACCTCTCCAATTGCCTCTTGATCATATGCCACCTCTTGATACAGTTGATCATTAATCATTTCCTTTTGGTACAGTGCCTCTGTGTATTCCTTCCCTCTTCTCTTGATACTTACTGCATCATTCAATATTTTGCTTAAAGAACCCTTCAGTAATAAAAGCGAGGCTTGAATTTTTTCTTCAGTTCCCCCAGCTTGAAAAATGCTGAGTGTGTTCTTTATTTTTGATTTTCTGACTCCAGATCTTTGCACATTTTGTTGTAATATATGGCTTTATCTTCTCAAGCTGACCTTTGGAATGTGCTGTTCAGCTCTTGTACTGCCTCATTTTTTCCATTTGCTTTAGCATCTCTACACTGGAGAACAAGTTTCAGATGTTCTTCTGATATGCATTTTGACCTTTTCCTTCCTTCTTGTCTTCTTAATGACTTTTTTGCTTTCTTCATGTATGATGTTCTTGATGTCATCCTACAACTCTTCTGATCTACGGTCTTTAGTGTTTAATGTATCAAATCTGTTCTTCAGATGATCTCTAAATTCTGGTGGGATATATTCAAGGTCATATTTTGGCTCTCATGGACTTGTTTTCATTTTCTTCAGCTTCACTTTGAATTCGCATAAGAACAATTGATGGTCTGTTCCACCATCTGCCCCTGACCTTACTTTGACTGATGATATGGAGCTTTTCCATTGTCTCTTTCTGCAGATGTAGTCAATTTGATTTCTATGTATTCCACATGTGTATAATCGTCTCCTATTCTGTCTAAAGAAGGTATTTGAAATGCTTTTCTAGAATTCTATCATACGATCTCCAGCATCATTTCTATCACCAAGGCCATATTTTCCAACTACTGATCCTTCCTCTTTGCTCCCAACCTTTGCATTCCAATCACCAGTAATGATCAGTACATTTGATTGCATGTTTGATCAATTTCAGATTGGGGAAGTTAGTAGAATTCTTATATTTCATCCTCACTGGCTTCAGTGGTTGGTGCGTAAATTTGAATAATAGTGGTATTGACTGGTCTTCCCTGTAGGCACATGGCTATTATCCTATCACAGACAGCGTTGTAACTCATGATTGATTTGGACATGTTCTTTTTGACAATGAATGCAACACCATTCCTCTTCAATTTGTCATTCCTGGCATAGTAAACTATGTGGCTGTCAGATTCAAAATGGTCAATACCGGTCCATTTCAGTTCACTAAGGTGTAAGATAGCGAGGTTTATGAATTCCATTTTATTGTTGACATTTTCCAATTTTCCTAGAGTCCGACTTTGTACATTCCATATTCTAATTATTAATGGATGTTTACAGCTGTTCCTCTTCATTTTGAGGTGTGCCCTATTAGCAAATGATGCTCCTGAGGGCTTTATTTCCCAGGCTTTACTCCATTCATGTCATCATGGTCAACTCTACTTCGAGGAGGCAGCTCTTCCCCAGTGGCATTTTGAGTGTCTTCCAACCTGAGGAGTTCATATTTCCAGCACTATATCTGACAGTGTTTCTCTGCTATTCATAAGGTTTTCAGTGACTAAATATTTGGAAGTAGTTTGTCACTCCTTCTTCCTAGCCTGTCTTTCTGGGAGCTCATCTGAAACCTATCCACCATGGGTGACCCTGCTGGTATTTAAAATACCTGTGGCATAGCTTTCAGAATCACAGCAACTCACAAGCCATGACAGTGCAACAAACTAACAGACTAGTGGTGGTTATTTGCATGGTCCTACCCAATCATTTGGTGGGAATTAAGAAGACACTGGATAGAAAACCCATATCCAGTCAATATAAGGTACCACATTAGTCGAAAGGAGTTCTGGTAGCGTAGTGGTTATGAATCGGGCTGCAAACCACAAGGTCAGCAGTTCAAAACTACCAACTATTCTGTGGGAGAAAGATGAGGCTTTCTGCTCCCATAAAGATTTACAGTCTCGGAAACCCTAAACAGGGTCGCTATGAGTCGGAACCGACTCCACGGCACATAACCAACCAACTAACCAACACTAGTCCATGTTAGTCTGGAAGTTCCATAGAAATGTAACCCAGGTCTCTCATATGTATGGAGAACATCCTACCAATTAACCATGGAATTATTTTAGTTGGCTATTACTCCACAATTCAGAAGGAACCAAAATCTAAACCCAAACTCACTGCCATGGAGACAATTCCAACTCATAGTAATTCTATAGGACAGAGTAGTAGGATTGTTTCTGGATTTCTGAGATTGTAAATCCTTAAGGGAGCAGACAGCCCATTGTTTCTTAGGTGGTGGGTTTGAACAGCTGAATGCTTAATTCACTAGTCCACCGGGGTTCCTAAAGGACTGTTCCCTTCAAATGAACATTGAGAAAGGGGGTATGTGTTTTGCAAATATCAGTTCATCATTGTCCCCAAACAAAGTATACACTGAACTCTGATGGAAGTTTAAATAGTTGATTTATAGAAGGATTCACTTAAATATCTACAGTACCAATTAAAAAGACTGGGTATTAAACTTTGATGTAATTAATGTGATTCCTTGTTCTACATAAGAGGTTAGGGCTTTATTGGATCTTCAGATAAACTGACTACCCACAAGAGCACTGACTCATCTACCCAAAGCCAACTCCTCCCGGACCTCTCAGTTCACCTGCTGACCTCTCCTTAAGACCTCACTGTTGGGTGTTTCTGCTTCCTAATTTAAGACATCACCTCTCCCCACAGGCTTATGGGTCCTATTCCTCTCTATCTTGCAATTCCACTAATCTGTAGGACGTCAACAGAGTCCCTATCTGCCATAGTCGAATATTAGTAACATTTTACATCAAATTCTATGAGTGCCATTTTCAGCAAAGTCCTGGTAGACTTCTATTTCTATGAAGACCAGTTTCCAGGAATAAACGTAGAGTGTCAGCAGGAAAAGGCACCTTTTTGTAATCCACAACCATACTCTGTGAGCTAATGGTGGTCTGTCCTGGAAAAAGGGAGCTATTTCAACCTTAGCTTGGTGTCTTGATAGGTGGTGCCAAACTAAATTTCTTCCTAATGTACCTTAAGCAACCCTGTTTAATATGATGAGATTGAGTTTTCTTCTGAAAACTAATCTAAACTGTAAAACCATGTCAGTTACCAGATAATTGGTTCTGATTCATGTGTGTCCCTAGATTTTCAATGGATTGTAGGTTTTGGAAGTTGATGAGCAGGCATTTCCCCCAATGCATGTCTAGGTGAATTCAAACCTCCAACCTTTAAGTTAGCAACAGAGTGCTTTAATTCATTTGTACACCCCAGGGGGGTAAAAATGCTAGTTTAAGTGAGGAAACTTACACATAAAATCGTCGCACTTTCTCCTTGAACAATTATGTTAGAATTAAACAGTTTCTTCTGTTCTGGGTTGTGGTTTTCAATTAACTAAGAATGCCTGACTCATCTTGAGGAATAGTACCACTCTCCAAGAGCTTCTTTCTGGTCCTCCACTCCAGTTTATCCATTTACATCAGACTAAGGAAAAGCTCAGAAGTCCAAACTCAGGAAACTCTGTAAAAAGTAATAGAAACTGCATGAAAAATAATAGATTCCAGGTTTTGTTTTTTGGGGGTGTTAGTGTTTGTGTCTCTAGTGGGATCTTCAGTAATCATGTTGGAACTATGTTTTGACCACAAGGTGGCAGTGTTACTGTACAATATATTTGGCCACACTGAAATATGGCTGATAAATTTACTTTCCAAAAAAAATCAGAAAACTTACATATTTCACAATGGAATGCATGCATTCTCATAGAATATACTTACAGAATTTTTTTAGAATTCAGAGCTCTACTAAAAATTTGCAGAAATATGATTAATCAGTTAAGGAAAACATATACTGACAACTTACAATGCTCCAATAAATTTCAGAAGCCATTTTACTTAAAGCTTTGAAGAGAAAATTAAATTAAAAAGTTAAACCACAAAGTCTTTTTTGGTCTACCTCCGCCACTACCTTCTCTCCCTCGTGTAATTGCCTCCTTAATACCCCCCTTTGCAAACTAAAGTGAATATAAATGAATAATTCCAAAGTAATCACCATGAAAACTCACCCATATTGATTTGGACAAAATAATCACACTCAGATACAAGGTCGGTGACAACATTAAAAAAAAAAAAAAAAACAGCTGTGTCTAAAGACTGAAAGACCAGTTGAAATATACCTCATTGCAACATGAAATTATAAATATAACCCATCTTCCCTCAGATCTTGCTTTGATGAGTCTTCTCCAGTAATCAGGGTCCTGGAGTGGCATTTTATGGAAACGTACAAGTGTTAGATTCATTAATGGTCCATAGACCTGTTACATCTGTTGGAAAAAATGAGACCAGATGCCCTTCTATTTTTTAGTTCCTTTTAAAGACTCTACATCTTGTTAGTATCAAAATTAATTGTCTGCCAAATAAGAAGGTATGTGCTGTAAAGAAGTGTTTTTACAAAATCCTTATTGCTTATTTTGCTAATTGCTATGGGAAATGTATGAAAAATATTTTTAAATGATGAGAGGTAAATATACATTGACAACATACTATGTTTCCAGAGCCATAGCAAATACCAGAAACAGTTATTAAAAACAAACAATAATTGAAAAAAAAAAAAACAACAACAACCTTCCTATATATCACACTTTTATTTGATGAGCACATGAAAGGTATGATGTGCTAGGGCAGTTAAGAGACTAATGTAATCAGAGAAGAGTAATATGGAAAATGAGACTAGAGGTACCATTCAGTAGTCTTGAGGACCTAGAAGAGGGCTTTGTTGTCCACACAGTAGTCAAAACAATGCCATTGCATCTTCATAGGTGGAGGGCCACTATTGTAAACTTAGTCTGGGAACACATCAGTATGGTTTTGTTATGGAAGTCATAAAGGCATCCAAAAAGCTAATAAAGTCATTCAAGGCAAGGATGTGAGGTTCATCAACACTACATGGAAGTAGTGCTTCAAAACATGAATTTAACCAACATTTGTACGGTTAATTAAAGTATAAGTATTTATATTCTAATGCAAAGACCAGCGTGTATAAGCACATCTGATCTGAGACAGTGTGTGATAATTTCTGTTACAGAAGGATCAGCCTTGTCTTACGAAAGCTCATTGGTGAGTACCTGAAAGCCGAGTAACTTCATAGTCATCTTTTCATGCCAGAACCTAAGGCAGGGCCTGGTCTAATTAGTGCTCAATAAACACTTGCTATATTGTCACTGGGACCTGTGAGTCATTCTTCTCATTTTGGAGTCCTGGTGTGGCACTCTAGGATAAGCACTGGACTTCTAACAGTAAATCAGTGGTTCAAACCCACCTGCAACTCCTCAGACATCCTATATACAGGGTTGCTATGAGTTGGAACCACCACCCATCTATCAGTTTATAATACTGTGGCGGCTTGTGGAAGCAATGCTATGGGTATTTAAATACCAGCAGGGAAACCCATGAGTGACAGGTTTCAACTGAGCTTACAGATGAAGACAGACTACGAAAAAGGAGAACCAGACTGCTTCTGAATATTTAGTCACTGAAAACCTTATGAATAGCTGTGGAACACTGTCAGCACAAGATTATTGAATATTTAAACATGATAAAGAGAACCAGAACACTATCAGATAGAGTGCCAGAAGATGAGCCCATCATGTTGGAAGGCACCCAAAATATGACTGGGGAAGAGCTGCCTCCTCAAAGTAGAGTTGACTGGGATGATGCAAATGGAGTAAAGCCCTCAGGACATTCATCTGTTAATAGGGCACAACTCAAATTGAAGAGAAACAGCAGTACTTATTCATTAATAATAAGACTATGCAATGTATGAAATATGAATCTAGGAAATGTGGAAATTGTCAAAAATGAAATTGAATGAATAAACATTGATACCTTAGGCATCAGTGAGCTAAAATGGACTGGTATTGGCCATTTTGAATCTGATGTGGACCAAGGGATATCATTGCTGATGTCAGCTGGATCTTCGCTGAAAGCAGAGAATACTAGAAAGATGTTTACTTGTGCTTTATTGACTACACAGGCTATCAATTGTGTGGATCATAATATTCTATGGACAACGTTGTGAAGTACAATTATTCTGGAATACTTACTTGTGCTCATGAGGAACCTGTACATAGACTAAGAGACAGTTGTTTGAATAGAACAAGGGGACACCAAATGGTTTAAAATTAGGAAAGGTGTGTGCCAGGCTTGTATTCCTTCACCATACTTATTCAATCTGTATGCTGAAGAAATAATCCAAGAAACAGGATTATGTGAAGAAAAACATGGCATCATGAAGGGAGGAAGAGCCTCACTAACAACCTGCAGTAAGCAGGTGATACAATCTTGCTTGCTGAAAGCAAAAAGGACTTAAGATGAAGACCAAATTCCACAGCCTTCTTTGGTATGGGTTGTACCTCAATGTAAAGAAAACAAAAATCCTTACCACCTAACCAATAAACAATATCCATATAAATGGAGAAAAGATTGAAGTTGTTGACGACTTCATTTTGCTTGGATCAACAATTAACTTTCGTGGAAGCAGCAGTCTAGAAATCAAACAACAACGTACTGCATTGGGCAAATCTGCTGCACAAGAACTTTTTAAAGTGTCGAAGAGCAAAGATGTCAGTTTGAGGACTAAGGTACGCCTGACCAAAGCCATTGTATTTTCAATAACCTCATATGCATGTGAAAGTTGGACAGTGAATAAGGAAGACCATAGAAGAATTGATACTTTTGAGTAATGGTGTTTGAGGATAATAATACAAGTATTTTTAGCGCCAAAAAAACAAATAGATCTGTGTTGGAAAAAGTACAGCCAGAGTGCTTCTTGGAGGTCAGGATGGCCAGACTTTGTCTCTCATACTTTGGACATATTGTCAGGAGTGACCTGTCACTGGAGAAGGACATCATGTTTGGTAAAGTGTTGTTGTTGTTGTTGTTGTTGTTAAGTGCTGTTGAGTCGGTTCTGACCCATAGGGACCCTGAACAGGGTTTCCGAGGCTGTAAATCTTTACAGGAGCAGAAAGCCTCATCTTTCTCCCGCGGAGCAGCTGGTAGTTTCGAACTGCTGACCTTGAGGTTCGCAGCCTGATTCGTAACCATTACGCTACCTGAGTATGGTCAGTAAAAAAAAGAGGAAGACCCCCAGCGAAAATGATTGGCAGAGTGACAGCAGCAATGGGCTCAGGCAAAGCAATGATTATGAGGTTGACCCAGGACTGGGAAATATTTCATTCTGCTGTACATAGTCTTGCTATCTATGAGTCAGTACCAACTGATGTCACCTAGCATCAACAACAACAATGAGTTGGAACTGACTCAAAGGCACTAATAACAACATATTGTCAAAGGAGCCCTGCTAGCACAATAGTTAAGTGCTCAGCTGCCACCCAGAAGGTTGGCAGTTGGAATCCACCCAGCAGCTCTGTGGGAGGAAGAGATCTGTGGACCTGCTTCCTTAAAGATCATCTATAACTAAAACCTTATGAAGAAGTTCAACTTTGTCACAGGGGACACTATGTGTCAGAATCCAACAACAACACCCAACAATAGCACTCAATAACAACATATCAGCTGGGATATAAGAACAATTATGTAAGTGTCCCCCAAAAATTATATGCTCAAATTCTAACCCCAGAACCTGTGATTGTGACCCTATTTGGAAGTAGGGTCTTAGTTGTTGTTGTTAAGTGCTGTTGAGTCAATTCCAACCCATAGCAACCCTGTATAGGGTTTCCAAGGAGCAGTTGATGAGCTTGAACCACCAACCTTGCAGTTCAAACGGCTTTGCAGTCTGGCGCATTAACCTGCAGCGCCACATCAGGACTCCAGGGTCTTAGTAGATGTAAGCAATTAAGGAGTCTTTATTGATTAAGGACCCTAACCCAATGACTGGTATTCTAATAAGAAGAGGAGATACCAGACAGACATACAGAGAAGATCAGGTAAAGGCAGAGGCAGAGATTGGAGTGATGTGTCTATAAGCCAATAAAAGCCAAGGATTGCATCTTCCGGAAAGTAGTACGTCAAGAATGGAACCTTTTCTCTAGAGTCTCTCTTCTGGACACCTGTATTTCTGTCTTCTGGATTACAGAACCATGAGACAATAGCTATCTGTTGTTTCAGTTAATAAAATTTGTAGAATTTTTTTTTTACAATAGTTCTAGGAAACAAATACAGACAATTCTATCTAGCCAACAATATTTGAACTGGACTTTTATAATGATAAGTAAGATTTATGGATAATTGTAACTCATATAACTCTAATTCATAAATCACTCCAAGGAAAAGCACGAAATTAGAACAAAAGCCACATTTTGCAAATATTTCACAGGAAGTTTTCTAACTCAAAAGGGTTTCTACTTAACCCTGGACCGTGTAATTACACAGAATGTTCTATTTGGAGATAAATGGAGACACCTTTCTCTCAACTAATTGGTACTTTCATTAGCAATGAGGGATGATTCCACATTCTGTAAGAATCTTGTCAGTAAAAAGCATCACTCAATAAAGCCTTACTATTGTGAACTCTAGAATATATTAAATAATTCTATATTCTGTATTTTTCAACTCCCTGTGTTAAAGCTTCTTTTATTTTAAATGTCCAAACAGTGAAGAGTTCTTCCTGTGCACACTGTTTTGTTGTTGTTAAGTTCCAACTTACAATGACCTTGTATAAGAGTTTTGGGGAGCAGCTCATGGGTTTGAACTGCTGACCTTGAGGTTAACAGTCTAGTCCTTATCCTACAGTGTCACAGCAGGTCTCCACACTGATAGCATGGTAGCTCTGTAGGATAAGCACTAGACTGTGAACCACAAAGTTGGCAGTTCAAGGCCACCAGTTACTCCAGAGAGAAAGATGAGACTTTCTGCTCCCCAATATATTTACAACCTCAGAAATCCTCTCCAGGATCACTATAGTTGGAACTGACTTAATGGCACTTAACAAGTACAACAAAAACAGTTAATATGCTTGCCTGCTCACTGAAAGGATGGTGATTGAAAGTTATCTGTTAACTGAAATGTTCGAGTCCATTCAGAGGTGCCTCCAAAGAAAGCCCTTTCGAACTGCTTCTGAAAAATCAAACATTGAAAACTTTGTGACATACAGCTCTACTCTGACACATATGGGGTCACCATGAGTCAGAGATGGCTCAACAGCAACTGCAAAAGGCAGGTTCCCTCTAGATTCTAAAAAGCATTTAAGAAATATCAAGTTTATATAATTTCTAAGTATGGAAAGGAAAAATTATGGGGACTTTATAGGTTATTTTGTGTTTGTTCTTTTTTTCTTATTGTAACTTGCATAAATTATCTTATGAAATAAAATATTGAGACCTTGCACTAGTGACAGTTCACTGAGCACTCTGTTCAAAGGAATGAATCAGTGTTATCTTGTAAGTAGCCTTGGCCCATGAGTGTGTGGTTTCCTCAGGACCTTCTGGAAAATCTCGGTTTACCATAGTAATTCAAAGAACGTCACTGCTGTTAAGTGCCATTGAGTTGGTTCTGACCCATAGTGACCCTGTTTCCAAGGATCAACTGGTGAGTTTGAACCACTGACCTTGCAGTTCAAATGACTTTGCTGTCCAGCACATTAAACCACAGAGCCACACCAGGGCTCCACTCAAAGAATACTCAGAGTTTAATCTTGAATCAACTCAGGCTGGCTTAGATGTATTTGTGTTTTGATTTTCTGTCATATAAATTTTGTCCAATTTTAGTCTATTCAGGTCTAATTTTCTTGTTCTGTAAAATGGGAATAACCTGTCTAGACTGAGAGTATGAAGAATAATAAATCACTGCCTAACTCAGAATCAGGCACATAAGTGACAGATAATAAATATTAATTTTATATTTATTATTGCAAATAAAATGATCATCAGGTAAGATTGAAAGCTCTGTAATGATTTTACATTTACATAATGCATTCAACTTGCTAAGTTCTAGACCTATGATCTGGTCTCATTGGTAGTGTTATTGCTGTAATTGTTAGATGCCATTGAGTCAATTCTGAGTCAAAATGACTTTCTATATAACAAAATGAAACACTGTCCAGTCCTGTATCACCTTCACCATCATTTCTATGCTTGAACATTATTGTTGCAGCCACTGTTGATCCATTTCACTGAGCATCTTCCTCTTTTTCTTTGACCCTCTGCTTCACCAACCATGATGTCCTTCTCTAGAGACTGGTCTCTCCTGATAATGTGTTTAAAGTTTCTGTTGTTGTTGATGTTGTTAAGTGCCATCGAGTTGGTTATCACTCATATCAACCCTGTATAGAGTTTCCAAAGTAGCGGCAAGTGAGTTTGAATCATCAACCTTGCAGTTTAAACAGACCTTGCCAACTATTACTACTTCTTAAGATCAATTTTGGTGTACTTATTCCAACACAGATTTGTTCATTTTTATGGCTATCCATAAGACGTTCAATATTCTTCATCAACACCATAATTCAGTGGTTTCAGTTTTCCTTATTCATTGTCCAACTTTCACAAGCATATAAGGCAATTCAAAATACCATAGGTTGAGTTAGGCACACCTTAGTTCTCAAAGAGACATTTTTGCTTTCGACACTTTAAAGAGGTCTTTTACAAGAGATTTACTCAATGCAATACATTGTTTGATTTTTTTTCACTACTGTTTCCATGGGTGTTGATTGTAGATCCCAAAAAATATGAATCATTGACAATTTCAATATTTTCTCTGTGTATCATGATGCTTCATATTGGTTGAGATGTGAGGAATTTTAAAAATATATTTGAGTATAATTTGTACTGAAAACTGTAGTGTTTGAGCTTCATTAATAAGTGTTTCAAGTCTTCTTCAGTTTCAACAAGCAAGGTTATGTCATCTACATATTGCAAGTTTTCAGTGAGTCCTCGTTCAAGCCTGATGCTATATTCTTCTTTATATAGAAAACCTAAATGTAAGAGAAGTCATTATAATCGGCATTTTAAAAATAAGCAACCTGGAATTCTGGAAGTTCAGAAATAACTCCCATATCGGTCACTAAGCCATTCAGAAAGATAAGACGAGCAGGGGAAATGACCCAAAGCCTTGAAGAACTGGATACTTATTTCTAAATCAGAGATGGCATTGGACAGTGCATAATACAGCCATAATGAGACTTCCCTTAATCAAAGATTGCCCTTGACTTCCTCAGATTCTTGTACAGGTTGTATAGAAGGAAATAAAAATAAGCAATCAAGGCCTTTGTTTTAATCTTCTCTTCATCAAATTAGACCAATTCATGGTCAAGATAAACTCAATATACTTTTTCTATCTGAGCTACAAAATGAGGTTCCTTTTTTAAGAACTTAGCAATTTCTAATCATGCTGAGCATGTTCATGTTTAACAAGAGGCTTGTGGAGATCTTCCTCTTCTATTGTCTATGCCTTGAATCCCAAGCAGTTTTCTGTCCATGGACCTGAAACACTTTCTCGCATTGTTGTTAGACACCCTCAAGTTGGTTCCAACTCATGGCAACCCTATAAATGACAGAATGAAACAGTGCCAGTCCTGAGCCAACCTCACATTAATTATTACATTTGAGCCCATTGTTGCTTCCACGGTGCTAATCCATCTCATTGGGGGTCTCACAGTTTTTCCTTAACCCTCCACTTTATCAAGCATGGTGCCCTTCTCCAGGGACTGGTCTCTCCTGGTAACATAACTGTGATAGGATAATATCTATGTACCTACAGTGAAGACCAGTTAATACCACTATTATTCAAATTTATGCACCAACCACAAAAGCCAATCAGAATGAAATAGACTAATTCAACATCTTCAAACTTAAATTGATCAAATGAACAATCAAGATGTACTGATCATTTCTGGTATTTGGAATGCAAAGGTTGGAAACAAAGAGGAAGGGTCAGTGGTTGGAAAATATGGCCTTGGTGATAGAAATGATACTGAAGATTGTATGATAGAATTCTGCAAAACCAATAATTTGTTCATTTCAAATACCTTCTTTAGACATCATAAGAGATGGCTACACATGGACCTCCCTGGATGGAACACACAGAAAACAAATTAACTACATCTGTGGAAAAACTCCCCGCCATCAACCGAAAAAAGGCCAGGGGTAGATTGTGAAATAGACTATCAATTGCTCATACAAATTCAGCCCAAAGTTGAAGAAAATGAAAATAAGTCCATGAGAGTTAAAATATGACCTTGAATATATCCCACCTGAATTTAGAGATCATCTGAAAAACAGATTTGATACATTAAACGCTAAAGACTAAAGACCAGAAGAGTTGTGGGATGACATTAAGAACATCATACAGGAAGAAAGCAAAAAGTCATTGAGAAGACAAGAAAGAAAGAAAAGGTCAAAATGGATGTCAGAAGAGACACTGAAACTTGGCCAGCATAAAGATGCTAAAGCAAATGGAAGAAATGAAGAGGTACAAGAGCTGAACAGAAAATTTCAAAGATCAGCTCGAGAACACAAAGTCAAATATTATAACAAAATGTGCAAAGATCTGGAGTCAGAAAACCTAAAGGGAAGAACACACTCACCATTTCTCAAGCTGGAGGAAACTGAAGAAAAAAAAATCAAGCCTCGACTTTCATTATTAAAAGATTCTCTGGGAAAATTATTGAACGATGCAGAAAGCATCAAGAGAAGATGGAAGGAATACACAGAGTCACCGTTTCAAGAGCTAGCATACAATCAAGAGCAATGATACTGAAAGAAGTCTAAGGTGCATGGAAGGAATTGGCAAAGAACAAGGCACCAGGAATTGATGGAATAGAAATTGAAATCTCTCAAGAAAGTGAAGAAGCACTCACTCATCTTTGGCAAGAAACTTGGAAGACAACTATCTAACCAACTGATTGGAAGAAATCTGTATCTGTGCCCATTCCAAAGAGAGGTGACCCAATGGAATGTGGAAATTATCAGACAGAATCTTTAATATCCCATTTGAGTAAAGTATTATTAAAGGTAATACAGAAATGGCTGCAAGCATACATTGACAGAGAACTTCCAGAGTTTCAAGCAAGTTTCAGAAGAGGTTGTGGAATGAGTGATATCATTGCTGATGTACAATGGATCTTGGTTGAAAGCAGAGAATACCAGAAAGATGTTTACCTCTGATTTATTGACTAAGCAAAGGCTTTCAATTGTATGGATCATGACAAGCTATGGACAACATTGGGAAGTATGAGTACTCAGGAACACTGAATTGTGCTCATGAGGAATCTGTACATGGAACAAAGGGCAGTTGTTCGAACAGAACATGGGAACACTTAATGTTTAAAATTAAGAAAGGTGTGTGACAGGGCTGTATTCTTTCACCATATTTATTCAACCTGTATGCTGTCAAATAATCCAAGAAGCTGGGTTCTATGAAGAAAAATGTGGCATCAGGATTGGAGGAAAAAGTGATGAGGACTTAAAATACTTACTGATGAAGATCAATGACGACAGCCTTTGGTATGAATTGCATCTTAACGTAAAGAAAACAAAAATCCTCACCACTGGACCGATAGACAACATTCTTATCAATGGAGAAAAGATTGAAGTTGTCACGGACTTCATTCTTCTTGGATCAACCATCAACATTCATGGAGGAAGTGATCAAGAAATCAAACTTCGCATTAAATTAAGCAAATCTGCTGCACAAGATCTTTTTAAAGTGTTGAAGAGCAAAAATGTCAGCTTGAGATCTAAGGTGTGCCTGACACAAGCCATGATATTTTCAATTACCTGATATGCATGTGAAAGCTGGAGAGTGAATAAGGAAGATTGTAGAAGAATCGGTGCATTTGAGTTATGGTGTTGGAGAAGAATATTGACAGGGCCACCATGGGCTTCCAAAAGAATGAACATATCTTTGTGGAAGAAATGCAGCCAGAGTGTTCCTTGGAGGCCAGGATGGCCAAACTTCATCTATCATAACTTCGGACATGTTGTTAGGAGGGACAGTTTTCTGGAGAAGGA
>NW_006408576.1:3375505-3384581 GCF_000296735.1 Chrysochloris asiatica
TCTACTCTGACAAACATTGGAGTTGCCACAAGTTGAAATTGACTGGACAACAACTGGTTTTTTGGTTATCAATTATAATCTCTCTGGAACTCAGTTCATACTTATGCATAATATCAAGGTTAGATTAGATTAATTATAGACTCTTTCTCAGTTCTATACTTCTATGATATTTTTATAATGAAAAGGAAGGAAAGAAATGACCCGGTCTCTTGTTTCTTATACTTTGATCCCATTATCTTCTAAACACTGAAGTTCCTCAGATAGTCTATAATACTGGTTTCTCCAAATCTCAGTACACTTATTAATTTTCCCATGAAAGACTTGACACTCCCTCTCCTGTCTTCATTTGATTACCTTGAAAATGTTAAGGTCCCAGATGAAGATCACTGAAGCAGCCAAATAGATTCTGCATCCTTCATTTGCTCCAGCTTCCTCCAATTCAGCAAAAATTTACTTCTAATATTTTATTAGAAAGCCAGATCAGTACCCTATAATAAACCACATCTGTCTTGCCCTCTTTTCAAACGCAGGAATTCATGAGAATCAGATGTCGCTTTCAAGAAACAATAAAGAAAAGGTCATGCGAAGAGGTTTTAAACAGGCTGCGGAAGCCAGCCATTCGATTTAATGCCAGATTGCCGCAGCTCCTAAAGCTTGACACTCATTGTTCTTAATCACCAGCAGTGAAGGCGTTCATAGTACATAGTCAACACAGCCGGTGTTTTGTCTGCAATCGTGCAGAGGGTGAGGACGAGTAGAGGGAGGCAAAAAGAGGATGAATGAGTGGGTTTTGCTGACTCTTCTAACCACAGACCTTGAGAAGTGGCTGAAAACACTTTTTTTCCTATCCAGCTCCTAACAGTCTGTGAGCTTTGTTCTTGAATAAGCGGATATTTTGCTTCTCATCATCCACAGGAGGAGAGTAAAAGGAAGAAAAAAATTTTGATCAAAGGGGATGATTGTGTATTCAGAGTGTGTTTTGAACTCTTCACTACAAAGCAAGCTTTTGGCTTAAAGTTCTCTCTGCTGTATTTTGAACGAGTTGATATTTTGGGCTCTTTTGCCAATTCTTTCATAAAGGAGCCTTGCATTCTTTATATTTTCTTTAATCTGAGATGGTCTTAGGCAGCAAGTCCTGAGACCCTGGATGCAAACATCAAGCCTCCCTAGGGAATGCAAAGGGGGAGTCACTGGCCAGCGCTTTTTCTTGGACTGGTGCACTGGCTGCTCTAGATGTGCTTGAAGTAGAAGTTACGTGGAGAATGTCTGATTCTCTGTGGAAGCATGTTTAAATTTCTTATTATACCCTCACTAGCAACCTCTCTGACTTTCTGTTCTCCTTAGGCTCTCTGTTTTGCAGCTATAAATAATTTGCTCACAACCTTTGTGAAATAAAATAGTAATAATAATGAATATTGACTGATTTCTTAATGTGTTCCAGGCACTGTTTTTTGTTTTACACATAAGAAATCATTTCATTCTTAGGAAAATAAAGAAGTATAAAAATAAGTAGAGGTTATTGTTAACCCCCACCACTTGTCTGTCAGTTTTTTTGGGTTTTTTGTACTGTGATGATTTGCCTGCTGCTGTAATGCTTGAAGCTATGCCATTTATATTTTAAATATTAGCAGGTCACCCATGGTGGACAAGTTTCAGTGAGTTTCCAGACTACGACTGACTAAGAAAATGGAGAGACAGACCACTGATGAATGGGCTACCACTTAAAACTTTATGAATAGTAGAAGAACACTGTCGAATTGAGTGTCAAAAGATGAGCGCCTCAGTTTGGAAGGCACTCAAAATATGAATGGGGAAAAGTTGCCTTCTCAAAGTAGAGTTGACATTAATTACATGATTGGAGCAAATTCTGAGGGAACTTCATTTGCTGATGTGGCACAACTCAAAATAGGAAGAAATAGCTGCAAAAAGTCATTAATAAGGATCATATCTTAGGCATTAGTGAGCTTAAATGGGTTGGTATTGGCCACTTTGAATCAGACAATCATGGTTTATTATGGTAAATATAACCATTTTAAAGAGGAATGGCATTGCATTCATCATCAAAAAGAACATTTCAAGATCATTTTGAAGTACAATGTTGCCTGAGATAGGGTAATATCCATACACCTGTATGGAAGATCAAGGAGCTCCGATAGCGTAGTGGTTACGAATTGGGCTGCTAACCTTAAGGTCAGCAGTTTGAAACTACCAGCTGTTCTGCGGGAGAAAGACGAGGCTTTCTGCTCCTGTAAAGATTTACAGCCTCAGAAACCCTGTGCAGGGTCTCACTATGAGTTGAAACTGACTCCACGGTACTTAACAACAACCAACAATATGGAAGGCCAGTGAATACCACTATTATTCACACTGACACACAACAACTAAGGTCAGTGGTGATGAAGTTGCAAAATTCTATTAACTTCTTCAGATTGAAATTGATCAGACCTGCAATCAAGATGCATTGACAATTACTGTTGATTGAAATGTGAAAGTTGGAACCAAGGAGGAAGGATCAATAGTTGGAAAATATGGCCTTGGTGATAGAAATAATGCTGGAGATGGCATGATAGAATTTTTCAAGACCAATGATCAATTCATTACAAATACTTATTTTCAACAATATAAAAGGTACATCACCAGATATACAATATACATGTGTACATCACCAGATATAGAATACACAGGAATCAAAGAGATGATGGAGAAGTTCAATATCATTAACCAAAACAAGGCCGGTGGCAGACTTTGGAATAGAATATCAGTTGCTTACATACAAGTTCAGGCTGAAGTTGAAGATTAAAACAAGTCCATAAGAGCCAAAATGTGACCTTGAATATCCTACCTGAATTTAGAGAACAAGTCAACAACAGATTTGATGCACTTGACACTAATGACTGACGACCAAAAGAGTTTTAGGATGCTGTCAAGAACATCAAATGTAAAAACAAAACAAAAAAGCAGCAAAAGGTCATTGAAAAGACAGAAAAGACCAAAATGGATGTCAGAAGAGACTCGGAAATTTGCTCTTGAGCATAGAGAAACTATAGCAACTGGAATAAATGGTGAAATAACAGAGCTGAACAAAATATTTCTAAGGACAGCTCGAGAAGACAATAAAAAAACACTATAATGAAATGTGCAAATATCTGGCTTTAGAAAACCAAAAGGGAAGAACATGCTCAGCATTTCTCAAGCTGAAAGAACTGAAGACAAAATTCAAGCCTCAGGTTACAGATATTGAAGGATTTTATCAGCAAAATATTGAATGATGCAAGAAGCCTCCAAAGAAGATGGAAGGAATACACAGACTCAGTGTAGCCAAAAGAATTGGTCGATGCTCAACCATTGCAAGAGGTAACATATGATCAAGAACCAATAATATTGAAGGAAGAAGCCCAAGTAGCACTGAAGGTAGGGGTGGAAATCAGGGCTATAGGAATTGATGCATACAAATTGAAATGTTTCAACAAACTGATGCAGTGTTAGAGACCCTCACTCATCTATGTTAAGGAATTTGAAAGACAGTACCTGGCCAACTGATTGGAAGAAATCCATATTTGTGCCCATACCAAAGAAAGTAATCCAATGGAAATCATCAAGCAATAAATATCATTAGTATCACATACAAATAAAACTTTGCTGAAGATAAGTCAAAAACAGTTGCCATAGTACATGGACAGGGAGCTTCCAGAAATTCAAACTGGATTCAAAAGAGAAAAGAGAACAAGGGATATCACTGCTGATGTCAAATGGATATTGGCTAAAAGCAGAGAACACCAGGAATATGTTTATGTGTGCATTATTGACTATGAAAAGGGTTTCAACTGTGTGGAACATGACAAACTATAGATAACATTGCAAAGAATAGGTATTCTAGAACACATAATTGTGCTCATGAAGAACCTGTTCTTAGACCAAGAGACAGTGGTTAGAACAGAAGAAGAGGACACTGAAGACTTTAAAATCATGGTATGTGCTGAGTTGTATACTTTCAATAGTATTCATATGCATGCTAAGCAAAAAATCCAAGAAGTAGGATTATATAATGAAGAATATGGCATCAAGATTAGAGAAAGACTCATTAACAATCTGCTATATGCAAGTGACACAACCTCACTTGCTGGAAGCCAAGAAAACTTAAAATACTTACTGATGAAGATCAATGACTACAACCTTCAATATGGATTGTACCTCAATGTGAGGAAAACAAAAATCCCCACAAGTGGGCCAATAAATAGCATCATGAAGAATGGAGAAGGGATTGAAGTTGTCAAAGACTTTATTTTGCTTTGACCCACAATGCTCAAGAAAACAGCAGTCAAATAATGAGGAGAGGTGGCAAGATGGTGGATGAGGCAGAAACACTACACAGTCCCTATATAACAAAGATTGTTGTTGTTATTAAGTTCTGTTGAGTTGGTTCCAACTCAAAGTGACCCTGTATAGGTTTCTAAGAAGCTGCTTGTGGGTTAGAACAACTGGTCTATGGTTTAATATTTATCCTACAGTGCTTATCCTATAGTGCCACACCAGAACGCCAAATGAAACGAATGCAGATGATGTTTCTGAAACACTGAGCTTCAGATGAATGGAAAGAGAATTGAATTGAAAGCTAACTAGGAGGGAAAGTGGAACAGACAAGACCAAAAAAAAAAAGGAGATTGACTAATAACCTCTGGTAGCCAACCACACATGATATGACCATCTCAAACTTTTGTGAGACACTTTAGAAACAAGAGAGCAGCTTGCTGGTGCAGAGGCATACCAGTGACTCATGGAGATAAGGTATGATATTTTTCTTGTTCCCACATTACCCTGGTGACCAGCAGCGTGACCACTTCACACCTATGTACACCCCCAGTGAAGTTCCTGCTCTCCCGGCAGTTGAAGCTGAATGGTAGTAAGCCACATCAGACTGGGTTGAGTGCTACCTACCCGGATTTAGGTGATCCTTACTCCAAACCTGCAGAGCTGATCCTGGCCAGCCCTGGACTATCCCTCACTAGGAGAAGCAACTGAATGGACACAGAAATAAAAGCAAAGGAGACAGACAGGTGATCTGTGCCAGCCATCCAGATGCAGTGTGGCCATCTTGCACTTTTCAGGGAGGCATGGTGATGCAGAGGCATAACGTTTGCTGACTGAAAGAAACAAGTGATTTTTTTTTCTTGTAGCCCACATTACCCTGATGTTCAGAGACATGGCTAGCCCCCACCTGCATATAGCTCCAGTGAAATTCCTGCTCTCCTGGTGGCCAGAGCTGCACAGTGGTAAACTATGCAGTTGTGAGTCACATCAAAATGAGTTGGCAGTTAGCGGCACCAACCTAGCACCTGGACTCAAATATGGCCTGATCCTGACCTACAGAGCTGGTTCTCAGCAGCTCTAGATTAGTGGAAACTTTCACCCCCAACTGCTTTCTGGGACAGAAAGGCCCTGAACTCCCAGTTGCTTTGGGGCCTCATCCCTTGCCCACCTACCATGTAAGCTCCTTGGCTAGGAGGAGACTCCATAGTTTTCTATTCTCTGGGTTTTCACCTGCCCCAGTGTTTTCTTCTCATTGTATTCCATTTGTTTATTTTTGCTTCCCCTTCTTCCTTTTTTTAGGTATCCATGTTTTTTACCCTTTCTATCTCTGCTTTGGAGTCCTGGTATGGCGCTGTGAGTTAATACGCCAGACTGCAAAGCCATTTTAACTGCAAGGTTGGCAGTTCAAGCTCACCAGCTACTCCTAGGAAACCCTATACAGGGTCACTATGGCTTGGAACCAACTCGACGGCACTTAACAACAAAACAACAACATCTCTGTTTAGGAGCCCTGGGGTGGTGCTGTGGGGTAACACACTGGACCACAAAATCAGTTTGAACCACAAGGTCTGTGGGTTAAATTCACCAGCCACTCCTCAGAATCCCTATACAGGGTCACTATGAGTCAAAATCAACTTGAAGGCATTTAAGAGCAACAACAATATCTCTGCTTTATTTTACTATTTAGTTATCTATCTATTTATTTATTTTTCTTCTGTTTCTCTTACTCGCCTCACTTATTATTATTCTTGGTTTTTGGTTTTTGGTTTTTGCTATTGAGTTTTCTTTACTACTCTCAAGTCTTTATCTCTTTTATTCATCTTGCTCCCAAGTTGTTGTAGTTCTTTGTCTTTCCTTTTATTTTAGCTCTTACTTTTATCTATCATGGTCTTCTTTCTCTCTCTCATTATATTTATTATATCCTTTTTCTAGCTGTTGCCTGCTTTTTTTCTTCTTTCTTCCCCTTTACTATTTTCTTTTTTGTTGTAATTTGTTTGTTTTCTCACATGTGTGTTTTCATTTCTTGCTCTGCCTGACAGGAGACAGCAACTGTGCCCATCAGCCCAGGCTCAATTGTACCCTTTACACTAGGGGTGGGGAACTTCCAGCCCATTAGCCTTATAATGCCTGTGCAATCATTTGGTCCGACCCTGCCAAGGCAACCATAGTTCCAAGCATCACATTTGTTGTTGCTGTTGTTAAGTGCCATCGAATCAGTTCCAACCCATAGCAACCTTGTATAGGGTTTCCGAGGAGAGGCTGATAAGCTTGAACCACTGACCTTATGGTTCAAACAACTTTTCAGTCCAATGCATTAACCCACAGCACCATACCAGGACTCTATCACATTTTTTGTTGCTGTTGTTAAGCGCTGTCGAGTCGATTCTGACCCATACCAACCCTGTATAGGGTTTCCAAGGAGTAGCTGGTGAGCTTGAACCACCAACCTTGCAGTTCAAATGACTTTGCAGTCTGACGATTAGCCTACAGTGCCATCACATTGTTGTTGTTAAGTGCCGTTGAGTCGATCCCAACCCATAGGGACCTTATATAGGGTTTCCGAGGAGCAGTTGGTGAACTTGAACTGCCGACCTTGTAGTTCAAATGGCTTTGCAGTCTGGTGCGTTAACCCACAGAGGCACAGAAGTATTGATATAGTAAAGAACAAACAAATAGAAACTCAGCAAAGACACAGAAGACCTAAACAACACACTCAACCAACTTGAATAGCACCCTGCTTAAAAGTTACTGGGCAACAACAAATAAAAAATGAAAATAAAAAAGTTGAATAAGCTGAGAATGAAAACATGATATCAAAAAAACTTGGGGGCTCAGCAAAAGCAGTACTTACAGGGCATTTTATAGTGATAAATACATACATCCAATGAGAAGAAAGAACCAAAATCAACACATTAATGCAACATCACCCAACAATTAGAAACAAAGAAGCCAAGTAAGCCTACTGCAACAAAGAGAAAAGAAATAATAAAGATTAGAGCAGAAATAAATGACACAAAAACAATAGAAAGTATCAACAAGACAAGAATTTGGTTCTTTGAATGGATTAATAATATTGACAATCCATTGGCAAATCTAAGAAAAGAAAAAGAGGAGAAGATGCAAATAACACGAATAAGAAATTATTTGAGAGACATCACAGCAGAAAAAAAAAAAAAAGATAGCAGAATACTATGAAGAATTATACTGCAACAATTTTGAAAATCTAAATGAAATGGAGAATTTTTATAAAAAACACAGGCTGCCTAAACTAACAGACAGAAGTAGAAAACTTGAACAGACCTAAAACGATACAAGTTAATTTTCATGTCATTTAAAAATTCCTAACAAAATAAAGTCTGGGTCTATATTGCTTTATTGGTGAATTCTACCAAACATTCAAAGAAGAGGTGACATCAATTCTACTCAATCTATTCCAGAGAATAGGAAGAATAGAAAACTCCTGAATACGTCTTAGGATGTAAGCATAACCCTCATATCAAAGCCAGGCAAAGCTTTCACTAAAACAACAACAACAACAAAAATTATAAACCAGTATCTTTCATGAGTATAAATGTCAAAATTCTCAATAAATCCTAACCAATAAAATTCAACAACATATCAAAAAATAATAATACATCATGACCAAGTGGCATTCGTTTAGGTATGCAAGAAGGGTTCAATATCAGGAAAACAATTAAAATAATTCACCATATGAATAATATAAAGGAAAAGATTCACATGATTATATTACATGATAAAAGAAAGACATTTGACAAAATTTAACATTCATTCCTGATAAAAACACTCAACAAAATAGAAATAGAAAGGAAACTCCTCAACTTACATAAGGACATATATAAAAGTCCTGGTGTGGTGTTGTATGATAAGCACTGGACTGCTAACCATAAGGTTGAAGGTCCAAACCCACCAGGATCTCCTCAGAAACTCTACACAGCAAAGTGTCAGGGTACAAGAGCAATGCAAAAATCAGTTGGATTCCTTTACATTGTAATAAATAGAGCTACAGAGCTCTGAAAAAGAGATAAGGAAAACAATACCATTTAAAATAGCTCCCCAAAAGATGATATACTTAGGAATAAAGCTGACCAGAGAAACAAAAGACTTATAAACAACTACTGCAAGAAACCAAGAGATTTATAAACATGGAAGAGTATACCGTGCGCATGGATAGGAAAAGTCAACTTTGTGAAAATGTCAACATTACACAAAGTAATGAATACATACAAGGCAATCCCAATCCAGATTCTAATGTCATTATTTAAAGACATCAAAAAACTGATCACTAACTTTCTATGGAAAGGAAAGAGATCTTGAATAAGCAAAGCATTACTTAAGAAGAAGAACAAAGTTAGAGTCCTCTCACTTCCTGCTTTCAAATCTGCTACACGCAACCACAATGGTCAAAACAGCCTGGAACTGTGCACAATGAAAGACAAACAGATCAATGGAACAGACTTGAGATAAATCCATCCACATACAGTCAGATGATATTTGACAAAGGGACAAAACACATTAAATGGGGAAAATATAGTCTCTTCCACAAATGGTGCTGGAAAAATTGGAAATCTACACACAGAAAAATGAATCAAGACCATATCTCATATCATATACAAAAGCAAACTCAACATGGATTAAGGACCTACATGTAAAACCTAGAATTATATAGATAATCACTGAAAATATAGGAATAAATTTAGGGGCTCTGATACATGATACATGGCATAAACACATTAGCAAACATAATGAA
>NW_006408576.1:3386465-3408588 GCF_000296735.1 Chrysochloris asiatica
AACCATTTCCTTTTGGTTCAATGGCTCTGTGTATTCTTTCCATCTTCTTTTGATGCTTTCTGTATCATTCAATAATTTGCCCATAGAATCAAGTTTGAATTTTTTCTTCAGTTCCCTCAGCTTGAGAAATGCTCAGTGTGTTCTTCCCTTTTGATTTTCTAACTCCAGGTCTTTGCATATTTCATTATAATATTTAACCTGTCTTCTTGAGCTGACCTTTGAAATTTTCCTTTCAGATCTTTTACCTCCTCACTTCTTCCTTGTAGGTGTATGGATAATTCAAATTGGCCAGATTCAAAATTACCAATACCAATACATTTCAGTTCACTAATACCTAGGATATCGATATTTATATGTTCCATTTCATTTTTGACAATTTTCAATTTTCCTAGATTCTTCATTTTTACATTTCATGTTATGATTATTAATTAATGTTCACAGCTGTTTCTCTTCATTTGGGGTTTTGCCCTATCAGCAAAGGAAGGTTTGGAAAGTTTTACTCCATTCATGTCATCATGTTCAAATCTACTTTGAGGAGGCAGCCCTTCCCCAGGCATATTTTGAGTTCCTTCTTATCTGAAGGCACAAAATGTATGGCACTATATCTGACAATATTCTGGTGGTTTCAATATTCAATAATCTGTTGCTGATAGTGTTCTACTGCTATTCATAAGGTTTTCCAGTAACTATTAGAAAATAATCTGTCTCCCTTTCTTCCTAGTCTGTCTTCGTTTCAAAGTTCTTCTAAAACCTGTCTACCATGGGTGACAATGCTGGTATGTAAAATACCTGTGGCATAGCTTCCAGAATCACAGTAACACACAAGTCACCACAGTATGACACACTGACAGATAAGTGGTGGTGGATAGGCTTAGACAAGTTCAATACCATCATTTATACAATGGATATTTAAGATTGGTGACATGCTTAGAAATAAATTATGTAAACTACCTGGTTTATAAAATGCACTCATTCAAGAGAAACATTAATTCATCTTCATATATCACAGACTCCTACAGCAACAAATATTAGACTTCATTATGATTGAAAAAGAGGACAAAAACACAGCAGGATAGTGAAAAAGAAGAAAGAAAAGATGTTGTGGGGGGAAATCCTACAAAATAAAAATAAAAAGAACAAAAAACAAAGGCACAAAAGGAAAATCCCTATATCTTACTACTGTGTCATGAAATCCTTGGTTGGTACAAACAGTTAATGACCTTAGCTATTTAACAAAAGCCGAAATATTTACCACGTTCATGCAAAAGGGTTTTGGAAGGTCACAGCCATTGAAAACCCTATAGAGCAGAGTTATACTCTGATGTCAGAGTATACACAGAATTACCATGATTCGGAAACAACTCAACAGCAACTGCATTGATTTTTGGTTTTGTATTCTGTCCTACTTTACCTAGTTTCAATAATCTGTTTACTTTATTTCTTTTTTCCTACAGATTATTTAAGTCAGGATAATAGAACAACTAAAAAATAAATTAATTAAATAGAGCAAAAGGTGAGGCTTTCTGCTCCTGCAAAGATGTAAAGCCTCCGAGGCCCTATACAGGGTTGCAACAAGTTGGAACCAACTCAACGGCACTTAACAACAAGGATCGGAAAGATTTGTAGGCCATAGTGTGCTGGAATTCATTCCTACCAACACTGTTACATTTTCAGGAAATTTTCGAGCTGATTGACTCCAGATTTATAGTTTACAATCAGTCACGGAGAAGATATTTACACCACCAAAATCAGCAAATGTCTCAAATCAAGACCTTTCCCAGCCCCTAGAGTCTGTTGTTTACCAGCATTCTGTAGGCCTACTTCCTACTAGTTTTGTGACTGTCAACTGATTTCTCAGTTATTTTGTGAGCTGCATTCCCCTTCTCTACAAAATTCAGATAATTGACCATCTATTATAGAGTTGTGACAACGTTTAAAAAAAATAATGTTATGTAGAGTATTTAACATATAAGATGTATAGTATGTTCAATAAGTATTATCTAGTATTGTTATTGTACTACGTGTTGTTGTTGTTGTTAAGTGCCGTCGAGTCAGTTCCAACCCATAGCAACTCTCTACAGGGTTTCCGAGGAGCGAGTGGTGAGTTTTAATTGCCAACCATTAAATTCAAACCAATTTTTCAGTCCAGCGCATTAAACCTCAGCTCCACAGCAGGACTCCATTTTGTACTACCTGTTGTTGTTGTTGTTATGTGCCGTCGAGTCGGTTCCGACCCATAGCGACCCTGTACAGGGTTTCCAAGGCTGTAAATCTATACGGGAGAAAGCTGTCCCACGGAACAGCTGGTAGTTTCGAACTGCTGACCTTGCAGCTCTCAGTCCGATTCGTAACCACTACGCTACCAGAGCTCCTTTTGTACCACCCAACGAGATGGATCAGCCAAGTGGCATCATTGATGGCGTCAAGTGTGGCAGCGGTAGTGAGGTTGGCCCAGGATCGGACATTGTTTCGTTCTGCTATGCATGGGGTCGCTATGAGTCAGTTCCGACTCGATGGCACCTCACAACAACAACAACAACAACAACAACAACAACAACAACAACAGGGCACCACAAACTAGTCTTTTAGGCAACTAGAACCCTTTCTGAAAAATTGATGCTAATTATCAAATAAAAACTTAAGCTAAGCAATCTATTTTTCTTAGAGGATGAAGAAAGTGCCGCAAGATTTTTCCATGGACCTAAAGGAAATCAGTTCCTTCCCATTTCTGGAACTAATTTAAGGGAATGCCAAGAAGCAAGCATATTTTGATCTCATGTTAGGCTCTTGTGGAATGTAGCTTGGACTCCCTTTCTATGTGTCTGCAATCTCTGACAAGCTTCAAAGACAGGATAAAGGTGTGTCCAGAGTTGGGTTGGACACACAGCTGGAGAAAAGAATCTCTGCAAAATGACAGTTCATATTGAGCTAAAGTTTTCTCCACCCAGACCTAGCACAAAAATGAGTTAAACTCAAAATCAAAAGCTGTTCAGCTGACTTTCCACTAGGCATTCCCAACTGTCTGTCAATATGATCAAAGAAAACAAGTTGGACCTCTGTATGCATACAAAGACAGAAATCAGAGAGCTTCAACATTGCTGATTCTGGTTTGACACCCTGCCGAGAGAATTTCCACAACCATATATGTGTACATAAGAATCACCTGGGGATTTCATTAACATGTAAATTCTAATTCAGTATTTTTGGAATGGAAATACAAATTCTTAGCATGGACTCCAACTGGAATGAACTGGTTTGAAACCGTGACAGAAATATTCTAAATTCCACTTGAAAAAGACAGGTTTGTTCTTTTTATCCTGAATGGAATTCTTCCCAGTGAAAGACAGACTTTTACAAATCTTAATTTAATCTGTTAATGGTTTTCATCATCGCAGTGGCTCTATATCTCCCTGTACACAAAATCCAAACATGCCGTAATAATGAACTGCTACACTTCCAGGCAGCCTGAATTTCTAGCTCTTTCCTCGACAATCCATATTCCCCATAGCACCCAAAACACCATTTTATTTGTGTTTCACTCTCCATAAGTATTCTACCCTTACTGTTAGTACAACTCTGAGCATTGTTTTCACCCCAGCTTCAAAGATATAAATATTATGTTGCTGTTGTTAGCTTGTTGCTGTTGTTAGGTGTCGAGTCAGTTCCGACTCATAGTGACACAACAGTACGAAACACTGCCCAGTCCTGCGCCATCTTCACAATGATTGTTAAGCTTGAGCCCATTGCTACTGCCACTGTGCCAATCCATCTCCTTAGGGGTCTTCCTCTTTTTTCACTGACACTCCATTTTAATAAGCATGTCATCCAGGAACTGGTCCCTCCTGATAATTTGTCTGAAGCAGGAAAGGCGAAGTCTCACCATCCTAGCTTTTAAGGAGAATTCTGGCTATACTTCTTCCAACATAGATTTGTTAGTTCTTCTGGCTTTCCATGGTACTTTTAATGTTCTTCTCCAACACCATAACTCAAATGCATTAATTCTTCTATGGCCTTCCTTAATTATTGTCCAACTTTTACGTGCATATGAGGCTATTAAAAATGCCATGTCTTGGGCAAAGCATACCTTAGTCCTTAATTTGATATCTTGCGCTTTACACTTTAAAGTGGTCTTGTTGACTTGCCTAATGCACTACGTCATTTGGTATCTTGACTACTACTTTCATAAGTGATAATAGTAGATCCAAGTAAAATAAAGTCTTTGACAGCTTTAGTGTTTTCTCTATTTATCATGATGTTATTTATTGGTCCAGTGGTGAGGATTTTTGTTTTCTTTACCTCCATCAGGAAGTATTTCAAGTACTTTTCATTTTCAGCAAGTCTGGTCCCATCATCTGCCTATTGCTGGTTGTTAATGAGTCTTCCTCCAATTCTGATGCCATGTTCTTCTCAGATTAGTAGTAGTCCAGTTTCTCAGATTATTTGCTCAGCATACAGATTGAATAAGTAAGATGAAAGAATAAAATTCTGGTGGGAAACTTTCCTGATTTTAGATCATTCATGCTCATGAGTACAATCCAGTGTTCTGGAATAACCATTCTTTGCAATGCTATCCATAGCTTGTCATGCGCTACATGGTCTAAAACCTTTGCATAATCATAGATGCCAAAATGAGTTTCCAAGTTTCTGTCCTATACACAGCTTATATAGATCACAGGGAATACAGCAATCTCATCACACAACCATGACTGATGGCAGCAGCCATGTGCCATATATAAAAGCTAGGTTTACAGAAATGAGGGAGGGAACTATTGCAGATAGGAAAGTTTATGGCATGACAACTATTGTTGTTAAGTCCAGTCGAGTTGACTCTAACTCATTGCAACACTGTATAAGATTTCCAAGGAGTAGCAACTAAGGGACCATTAAGTTCAGTGTCTAGAATGTTCCTGTGGGACTTGGCTGTGGCAAATGATCCCAAACATACTTTTATAAATCCTATTTCTAACTCTGGCATTTCAGCTGTCAGTGGTGCATAAAGTACTCAAGAAACATTGGCATTTTAACACATAGGCACACAAGGAAATTAAGCTCTGCTAGGCCTGGTATAGCTTTGTAAGAACAGCAACCATAAGGTTGACAGTTCAAACCCACCAGCTGTTCCTCAGACACTCTATACAAGGTCACTATGAGTTGAAACCGACTCAGTGGCAATTAACAACAACAGCAACAGGTTTGGTGAAAGAAACAATGCTGGAATTTTCATGATAGAATTTTGTAAGGCCAATAACTTTTCAACATTAATATCTTTTTTAAACAACATAGTAGATGACTATACACATGGACCTCACCAAATGGAATGCACAAAAATCAAATTGACTATAATTGTAGAAAGGGACTATGGAAAAGGTCCATATCATCAACTAAAAGAAGCCAGGGGTGGACTATGGATCAAACATATAATGACCGAAGACCAGAACATCATACAGGAAGAAAACAAAAGGTTATTAAGCAGGCAAAAAAAAAAAAAAAAAAAAAAAGGCCAAAATGAATGTCAGAAGAGTCTCTGAAACTTGCTCTCCGGTTTAAAGATGCTAAAGCAAATTGTAGAAACAAGGAGGTAAAATCACTGGTCTTCTAGATTTAGAGGCACTCTTTCAGAGGACAGCTAAGTCAACTGTCATTACATAGTTCATAATGACAATGTTCTGCATCCTCCTGTGGTGAGTAGCAATTGGAGTCTTAAGAGCTAGTAAGCAGTCATCTGAGATGCAACTATTTGTTTCTTCCTCTATGGAGAAAAGAAGAGTGAGGAAAATCAAAGATTCAAGGAAACAGTCAATTCAAGGGACTAATGGGTCACTTGAAGCACAGCCTTCACTAGCCTGAGATCAGAATAACTTGATGGTGCTTAGCTACCACTACTGACCACTATGACCAGAGAAAGTCCTGGATAGATTAGGGTGGTGAAATGTAGAATAAAATTCAAAATCATAAAAAGATCAGCCTTACTGCTCTGTTAGAGACAGTGGAATCCCAAAAACTATGGCCATTAGTTACCCTTAAAATCTGGAAATGAACTCACTCCCAGAGATAACCTCACAGCCAAACAATAAATCAATCTACAAAGTGAACAACAGCATCTATGAGGAACATATTCTTCACAACATACTAAAGACCAAAGAGGCAACAAAACTTAAAAGGCAGTGTATGAAAACTTGAGCGGAGATGGTGGCCGAAATGGCGGTCGTTAAATCGAATTCTGATCATCCAGCCATCGAAGCCAGGTCAAGTGGGCACTATCTGCAACTTCCGATATACACTGCACCACCTCTGCAGTCTAAATATGCTGAAGAGCAGTCTGGTAATTTGCAGTTGGGCTTTGCTTCCATCTGCCATACAACTGGTAGATATATTGACTGGTTCAAGGGTATATATGTCTTTGTGAAAAATGGGATAGTGGATACAGTGTAATTTGGAAAAGATGCATATATCTATCAGAAGAATCCTTCTGGAGATTTTCTTCCCAAAATTGGAGTGATTACTGTCTCAGGATTGGCGGGCTTGATTTCGGCGAGAAAAGGTTCCAGATTTAAGAAAATTGTTTATCCGTTGGGACTAGCCAATTTAGGAGCAACTGTTTGCTACCCAGTTCAGTCAGTAATAATTGCAAAGGTAACTGGGAAAAAGACATCTGATGCAAGCTAGCAAATTTATGAAGCAGTTAAATCATCACTGACAAAAAGCAACAAAAAAGAATCGCTCCCAGAACCTAATAGAAAAACAAAGGTGGGAAGTCATGTTGAAATAGAAATACCTAGAAAGACAACTCAAGTACTAAAACATTCAGTGCCTTTGCCAACAGAACTCAGCTCTCAAAGACCAAATCAGAACCCACCTCAGGTTCTGCACAGTTTATGCCTGACCCCAAGCTCATGGATCATGGCAGTCCCATCCAGAAGTTGTAGATATGTACAGCGCTAGAAGCTGAAATAGACTGCATAGAAAACTTAAAGATGTGTGAAGTTGCAAATAATGATGAAAAATCATGTAATGGGTAACTTGTGACACATAGAGTATAAGTTTAAATTTTCCACCTTACGTCTTGTAATGTATAGTTTGACCAATCACATATGTGATTAATATACAAATTGAATACAATACAAACAGTATTGAATAACTGATGAGAAGATGCTGGTATTAGGATGCATTTGATGACTTTTAAGGATGCTTATAAAAGACTAGAATGGAATAAAGATATGGACAATGATGGAACTAAAATACGAAAATACGTAGATATATACACAAATATATCTGCTCTGGCCTTTTCTAAATTAATGTTAGCTAAATCAAAATGGCAGAATGCTGTATAGAAGGATGCCCCTCCCCTTTTATTGCATATCCCAAAGCTGGAATAAAATGTGCATATTTTGGCACTTAAAAAACAAAAAACTTAGAAGGCAGGAAGAAGCTGGAAGAACAAAGGGATACAGGATAACCAGGGAGGAATCAGGAAGAGTGCTGTACTATTGAGGGCATTACAATTAATGTTACAAAACAAAATATGTATACATTGTTGAAAGGGAAACTAATTTGCTCTGCAAACTTTCATCCAAACCACAATTAAACCAAACAAAACAATATTAACTCTATTGTAGTCCAATTGATTCTGAATACTGCTAATTAAATAACGTTCAATGGAATATGGCCTAGGCCAGTTTTCATTAAAAGTTAGATATTAACTCCAAATAAGACAAGATGTGTTATGAACGTTTATTAATAGAGGGGACTAAAATGAAAAAAAAATAATAATAATAATTAGTAAGTTTTCAAAAATGTGTTCCCAGAAACTTTGTGATAGAATCCAATTACTTTGGGCTTCAGAGAGAATGCATATTGTTTTAAATTACCATGTTTATAATAATTTGTTATGTGAAAAAGAAAACTACAACATTGTCTCTATTGGTGAACTCAGCAAAGTTTCCTGCATTTTCCTTCAGGAAGGGCACAGAGCCAACAGGTGAAGTACTGGGACTCTGATGCTAGATTGACTGGTTTTGGAATTTTTACTATCACTTACTAGCTGAATAAAGTAGACCTGTTTCTCCAAAAGGAGAGAAAAATAAGCTAAAATAAAAACAAAAACAAAAGAAATCTTGGGGACAATGATAGTGCTTTCAGTACCTGCAGGATTCAGCAGGGGGCTGTATATAGTCTCTGACATGGGTCCAGTATGTGTTGTTGTTAGGTGTGTTTGAGTCAGTTCTGACTCATAGAGACGCTATGTACAACAGAATAAAACATTGTTTGGTCCTGCATCATTCCCATAATTGTTATCTTTGAGCCCATTGTTGCAGTCACTGTGTGAATCCATCTCGTCATTCTCTTTTTCACTGACCATGTATGTAATACATACTAAATCACATCTGATGATTTTTATATGAGAGAATTTTGCTTAGAAATAAAGGGTACACATTAGTTTTACTTTCTCAATTGTTGCAATGCTAAAACACCATTGCTAGCATCTTAAAACTATGCACTTGCATAGCCCATATGCCATTAAGTTGATTCTGGCTCATGGATTGTACTCCATAGGATTTTCAGTGGCTGAGTTTTTTGAATTAGATCATGAGATATTTCTTCCCATGTGCCTCACATTTTTGTTAACTAAGTACATTATTGTTGTTAAAGTGCCGTAGAGTCGATTCTGACCCACAGCGACCCTGTGTAGGGCTTCCAAGGAGCAGCTGGTGAACTTGAACACCCACCTTGCAGTTCAAATGACTTTGCAGTATGATGTATTAGCCCACAGCACCACACCAGGACTTTACATTAACAACATACATTAACCACATACATTACTCAAGAATTCCATGTGCTTACATGTTAGTTGTTGTTGTTAGGTGCCATTGACTTGGTTTCTACTCAGAGCAACCCTATGATACAACAAAATGAAATACTCTCTGTTCCTGGCACCACCACCACCCCTCCCCCACAAAAAATGTGTTTGAGCCCATTGTTGCTGTCACTGTGTGAGTCCATCTCATTGAGAATCTCTCTCTTTTTTGCTCACTTTCTACTTTACAAAGAATAAAATCCTTCTCCAGGGACTAATCCTTCCTTATTACTTGTCCAAAGTACTAGAGATAAAATTTCTCCATCCTCCCTTCTAAGAAGCAATCTGGTTGTACTTTATCCAAGACAGATTTATTTGTTCTTCTGGCAGTCCCTGGTACATTCAATATTCTTTGCCAACACCATAATTCAAATACATCAGTTCTTCTATGGTCTTCTTTATTCACTGTCCAATTTTCACATGCATATGAAACATTTGAAAATACCACGGACTGGGACAGGTACACATTAATCCTTAAAGTGACATATTTGCTCTTGAACACTTTCAGAAGTCTTTTGCAGCAGATTTGTCCAATGCAATACTTCATTTGACTTCTTGCCTGCTGTTTCCATAAGTGCTGATTGTTGATCTGAGCAAAATGAAGTCTTTGACGACTTCAATCTTGTCTCCATTTATCATGATGTTCTTTATTGATACAATTGTGAAGATTTTTGTTTTTGTCATATTGATGTGCAATTCATATTGAAGGCTGTAGTCTTTGATCTTCATTTACAAGTAGTTCAAGTTCTTTTGGTGTCCAGTAAACAAAGTTGTGTCATCTGCATATTGCAGGTTGTAAATGAGTATTCCTCTAATCCTGATGCCACATTCTTCTTCATGTAATTCATCTTCTCAGATTATTTGCTCATCATACAGATAGAATAAGTATGGTAAAAGGATACAACCCTATAAAACACCTGTAGTATAATGAATTATCTAATATCTCTTCTATCTATTGGCTGTAACTCCTACCAAACAATGTTTTTGCCCTGCTGGGTCTGGGCCTTGAAGGTGGAGAAGATACTGATAGCATGACATGATTCAGCTGCAAACACCAACAGAGTTAAGGTTCATTGTAAAAACTTGAATCTCTATAGGCAGGGAGGGGCAACTTGGACATTGGCTACCCAAAATGAGGGGGCTTCAAAAGCATGAAGTGACTGGCTTACAAGCTTTCAAGAGGGCGTAAAGGAAGGTAGAATCTCCACTAAGTAGTATCCGATCTGTCTAGGCGGAGTTGATAAAATGAAATGCGGATGGGTCTCATGTGATACAATAGTGAATAATTAGTATCAGGACTGCTTGTGAGGGTTGGAAATGTAAAGGTAGACATTTTGTAGCAAGGATGGGCGTGATTAACTTTTCAGTGTAGGAGCAGAGGTCCCTGGGACCATCAAGGGACAAGAGCGGAGAGCGGGACCCTACCCAGAGAAGCAGTGACACCAGAGATGGAGGCAGAGACGATGACATGGAGAGATGGAGCAGTTTGGGACTTTCGACCCAGAGAGGGAGAGGGGCTGTGTGCTGACGACTAGAGGGCTGGCTTGTAGTGTATACCCTTTTGTTGTTTGATGATTCGTGGAGGGGATTGTAACCATGGCAATGAAACGATATATAATAAACTTATGTTCTCCCATGTAAACTATCACATAATTCACAATAAAACATTAAAAAAAAAAAACTTGAATCTCTAGCATGGATATAAAATAAAATGAGTCAATTCAGCAGCACTAGGGAGGCTCCTGCTGCCATCAAAGAAGAAATGTCAGTGGTAGAGTGAGTTCTTTGGATTCTGAGATCCCTGTGCATTCAACCTCTATGACCTAGGAACAGAAAACTGTGACACCAGAGGAATAGCAGAGGAGCAGCAGAATCAAGAACCTGAGCCCAAGGCTTCCCAGACCACAAAACAAGTAAAGATGAGTGGCTTTGGGCAGGAGGCTTACTTGTAAAGTGGAGTGTCGCCAGGCATTTAATTGGGGGAGCTAGGTTTGCTGGCCCATGGAACTAAAGAAAGTGCCTCAGGTTGAGGCTTATGGTGGAGTGATGCACCCGGTGCTGACTGGAACAACTGTACCTGCACATTTTCTGATTCTGTGTTGTAACTTGTTAACTTCCCTAATAAAACCCATAACTGTATTGGCTCTGAGTTCTGAGTGGCCACTGCAATGGATTGTAGACCCCAGATGAGAAGTACAGTGGGAGGTATGATTCGGTGCACTCACATTTTTGGCAACATATATATATATTTTTAAAGCCATCCAATATTTCCTTTTTCTGTTCTAACAACTGCCTGTTGGTTGATGTACAGGTTCCTCCTGATTACAATTAAGTGTTCTGGAATTCCTTTCTTTGCAATGTTATTAATAGTTGTTTATGATCCACACAGTCAAATGCCTTTGCATACTCAATAAAGCACAAGTAAACATTTTTCTGGTATTCTCTGCATTCTTCCAAGATCCATATAACTTCCACAATGATGTCCCTCACTCTATGTCCTGTTCTGAATCTGACTTGAATTGCTGGCAGTTCCCTGTAGATGTATTAGTGCAACCAGTGTTTAATTATCTATAGAAAAATTTGGAGTCCTGGTATGGTGCTGTGGGATAAAGCACTGGACCATAAGCTCGATTTGAACCACAAGATCAGTGGTTCAAACTCACCAGCCACTCCTTAGAAGTCCTATATAGGTTCACTATGAGTTGTTATTGACTTGATGTCACTTAACAATGACAACATAGCAAACTTTATGTGTGTGTGTGATATTAATGATATTGTTCAGTAATCTCTGCATTCTATTAGGTCACCTTTGTGAGTATGAATCTCTTCAAATTGGTTAGCCAGGTAGTTGTCTTCCAAATTTCTTGACTAAGAAGGTGAACGTTTCTAGCTCTGCATCAGTTTGTTGAAACATTTCTATTTGTATTTCTTCAATTCCTGAAGTCTTGTTTTTTTCCAGTGACTTCAGTGCATCTTGAATTTCTTGCTTCAATACCATCAGTTTTTGATCATATGCTACCTCTTGAAATGCTTGAACATCAATCAAATATTTTTTAGCACAGCAACTTTATGTATTCCTTCCATCTTCTTCTGATACTTCCTGCAATATTCAACATTTGCCCATTTTTGTTGTTGTTAAATGTCATTGAGACAGTTCCATCTCCTGAGTAGGGTTTATGAGGAAAGACTGATGGATTTGATCTGCTGACCTAGTGGTTAGCAGCCCAGTACTTATTTTTTTGAAGCACCACACCAGGATTCCATATTGCCCATTTTTGTTGTTATGTTGTTAAGTACCATCGAGTTGATTCCATCTCACAGTGATCCTGTATAGGGTTTCTGAGGAGCAGGTAGTGTTCCTCGTGGTTTGAACGGCCGACCTTGTGGTTCACAATCCAGTGCTGATCATATAGCACCACACCAGGAATCCAAATTCCCCGTAGAATCCTTCAATATTGTCAGTCAAGGCTTGAATTTTTCCTTTAGTTCTTTCAGCTTGAGAAATGATGAGCATGTTCTTCCTTCGTGATTTGTTAACTCCAGCAGTATACTTCAATATAGATCTTGAAATACTATTTTTGATGATGAATGTGGTGCCATTCATTTTCAATTTGTCATTCCTGGAAAAGTAAGCCATATGATTGTCTGAATCAGATTGGCCCATACCAGTCCATTTTAGTTCACCAATGCCTAAGATATCACTCTATGTGTTCCATTTTGTTTCTGATGACTTCTAACTTTTCCTTGATTCATACTTCATTGATACATTCTACAGTCTGATTATTAATGAATGTTTGCACCATTTTGAGTTGTGTGCCAACAAAAAATGAAGGTTCCCCAAGCTTTGCTCTATCCACATCATTAAGGTCTGAGGAATATGAGTGCCTTCCAACTTGAGAGGCTCATCTATCTTCCAGCTGCATATCAGACAGTATTTCACTACTACTCATAAGATTTTCAGTGACTAACCTTTCAGAAGTGGTCTGCCTCTCCTTCCTAGTATATCTTAATCTGGAAGCTCTGCTGAAACCTACTCACCATGGGTGACCCTGCTGGCACTTAAAATACCAGTGGCATAGCTTCCAGCATCCCAGCAACACATAAGATCCCACATTATGACAAACTGACAGATGAGTGGTGTCTGCAAATGACATTCAGGTTGGTAATAACCAATACAATTTCCCTTTGCTTTCTCCTAATCTCAGAAACCCCACTCTCCTGCCTCATTTGGTTTCCCCAGACTTCTCAGGACCCAGCAACTAAACGGTGAACTCCATGTTCTCTGCTAACTTGGTGATAAGGCCAGTCACTATTCTGATTAATTCTGCCTGTCTGTACCAGGTTGTTGTTGTTGTCAGGTGCCATCGAGTCAGAACCGACTCATAGAGACCCCATGCACAGCAGAACGAAACAATGTCCGATCCTGGGCCAACCTCACTGCCGCCACCACACTTGATGCCATCAATGATGCTACCTGGTTGATCCATCTCGTTGGGGGTCTTCCTCTTTTTCTCTGACCCTCCACCTTACCCAGCATGACATCCTTCTCCAGTGACTGTTCTCTCTGGACAATATGTCCAAAGTATGAGAGACAAAGCCTAGCCATCTTGGCCTCCAAGGAGCACTCTAGTTGCACTTCTTCCAAAACAGATATATTGGTTCTTTTGGCAGTCCAACTTTCAGTATTCTCCTCCAACACCACAACTCAAAGGCATCAATTCTTCTACGATCTTCCTTATTCACTGTCCTGCTTTTGCATCCATATGAGGTTATTGAAAATACCATGGCTTGGGTCAGGTGCACCTTAGTTCTCAAGCTGACATCTCTGCTCTTCAATATTTTAAAAAGTTCCTGTGCAGCAGATTTGCCCAATGCAATACGTCATCTGATCTCTTGACTGCTGCTTCTGCGAGTGTTGATAGTTGATCCAAGAAGAATGAAGTCCTTGACAACTTCAATCTCTTCTCCATTGAGGTAGTAGCTATTTTATATATTATCCAAGGCCACAGGGGTTTGTTTACATGTAAGGAAAAGATATTAGGAAATGTTCTGTACATGACATACTTTCTCTGGGTAGTAGGAAAGTAAAAGAATAGCAGAAGGGTCTTTGCTACTTGGGACAGTAAATATGAACTTTCATTCTTCATTAATTCACTGAGGATATGCCCTGATCATTTCCAAATCCTATAGATTGTTTTGTTTGTTTGTTTGTTTTTTAAGCTGCTATTTTTAATGGCCACAGATGTTATAGAAATTTCTAAACACATATTACATTGGAGACATGCTAAAAGTTTCCAGTATAATAAAAAGATGTAATTCCTTGTATGTCCAAAGGAAATTGTGATCAGTATCAGAAGTTTGAAATTTGAAAAACATAAAAATCTAAACATACATAAAATTATTGACACTACTTTTTCCCCTGTTGTTTTAAAATGATTGTGATCCAAACTAGATGTGAGAAGTTTACATCTGAGAAAATGTTATATACAAGTGAAGTACAAAGAGTCCTTGTGTGGCACTTGTAGGATAAGCACTAGATTGCTGACCATGATTGTTGGTTTAAACCCACCGTAATGATTATACAGGGTCATTACGAGTCAGAACTTACTCCATGACTCTTAACAAGAGAAGACTGCTCTGCTGAATGGGTATGGGTGGAAGAGTAGAATTTATATATCCCACAGATATACAAGAGTTTGAAACACACCTGTAAATGTGGTGGAGCATACAGTGGGCAAAATGATGACATTTTCTAGATATTATCAAATATCTTAAGGAAGGGAGTAGCTGAGTCTGGGGGCTCAAGACCATATTGTCAGGGGACACCATGTTCATTTGGCATAACATAGTCCACAAAGACAACATTCTACATCCTGCTTTGATGAGCAGTGGTGTCTAGGATATTAAAAGCTCATGAGCCGCTGTCTATGGTGCAGCTTTTGGTCTCTCCATTTACAGAAGAAAGAAGAAGGATGAGAACTGAAAACACTTGGAATCAATTAGTCCAATGGACTAATGGAACATGTGAACATCAGTCTCCACCACTCTGAAATCAGAAGAAATAGATGGTGCCCAGCTACCACTACCAACTGCTCTGAAAGGGATCACATTAGAAGTCCCAGATAAAGCTGCAAAATGTGTGGAACAAAACTCAAAATTATTAAAAAACAAAAGATGAGGTGTACTGGTCATACAAAGACTGGAGGAAACTAAGACTCTGGCCTTTGACCATGCTTCAGGTCTGGAAAGAAACAAACCCTCTTTCAGCCAAGCAGTAGATAGGTATATAGGAGGAACAGCAACACTAGTAAGACATGCTCATGCTGAGTGATGGAATGGTCAATCATTCAAAATCAAAGGGGCAACTTGTACCTAAGGACAAAAGTGAGAAGGTGTAGGAAAAGTATGGGTGGAATGGAAATAGCAGTCACAGAGAGGAAGAGACAAAACTGTTGTTCCATGTAGGGGATTGCAATCATTGATATGAAACAAGAAGTATTATTTGTTGGATGTAAAACTAATGACCTTGTCTTTAAACCTTCAGTCGATTCACAATAAAAAAGTTAAAAAGAGAGAGAGAAAATCATCTTCAACTACCATGCACCTCTGGTGGCACTGTGGCACCTGCTTTGGAGTGCCAACTGTAAGGTTGTGGTTCCAGCCCATCAGCTTCTCTGTAGGAGAACGATGATACTGTATGTTGCAAAAAAATGTACAGTCTCAGAAACCCTGTATGGTCATCTTGTGTGGGAATCAAATTGATGGTAGAGGGTAAGGGTTTTGGTTTAGCGTGTTGATTACAAAGAAAAAACATGCCAAATTGTAAAGTGTAAAATGTTATCAAGGTAACGTTCAAGTGACACCATTTTAGCATAACATTCTGATAAAGAAGTAAATTATGTTTTAAACTAAATCAGATGTAACATTTGGCAGATATTTCCTCATAGTACAAGTACAAAATTAGTAAATCCACATTTCAGTCCACTTGGATTAAATTAACAAACCTTCAAACTATCAATGATTCTGCCGAAAGAAATGCTTGACTTGCAGCTTAGCTTCCTTCGTTTTACAACAATGTCAAACACATTTATTTACATTTTAGTATTCAGCTCTTGCCCTTTTGATGACAGTCCAGACTCAGGACTTGGTTTTAGTCAATAGTCCTCTCCTAGCATGCTAGGGACAGGCTCAAAAGCCCCAGGCAGCCTTATCTGGAACTTTGTCATGCCTGGGCAGATTCCAAATGTTTTTACTAAGACATTTTTTGAATACGCACCTAAGGTTATGCTAGTCCATGAGATGGGGTGGAGGTAGGCATGAGGTAAAGAGAAAACTGTCAGTGTCTTCAGATTGTACCAGTGAGTTATAGCCCCAGAAGTCTGATTCAAGTATACCCACCTTCAAATATGGAACTACAGACCTAAGATTTTTGTGTGCTAGGAACTAATCGGAATGTTTTACAAGCACCACCTCATTTAATATTAGCTTCTCTATGAAGTAAATGCCATAACTTGTCAAGAAGGCTACAGGTTCTGGATCTTACTTACCAACTAACAAGTTGTTGTTAGGTGCCATTCTGATTCATAATCACACTGTATAAGGTTCCTGAGGAGCAGCTAGTGAGTTTGAACTGCTGACCTCGCAGTTCAAACTGACCTTGTGGCCGAGTGTTTTTACTACAGTGCCACACCAGGACAAGCTACTTACTTATAAACTAGCAAATTACCCACTTATGGTTTCATAGATGCTGGAAGAAGACATGACATGACTGGGTCAGAGGCAAAAAGGCTTTATTATTCAAAACAAAGCAGTAGCCAGACTTCATGTATTTTGGGTTGGTTCCCCATGTCCCTGAAGTCCCACAGGACACTAACAAATGGTCTATAATGTATTCCTGCAAGTGCCATGAGGAGTGCTGAGCTTAAGAGAATCCCTGCTTTTATAAAAAGTGGAAGCAGGCCGGCTCTTTGTCCATGGGGAGATGTTACCTCATCCTTCAATGTTGCTCACTGCAAAACAATCCTGAGAAATGGTCCGGGTAAAAAGCTTCTGGGCTTTAATTCTGAATATATTCAACAAGAACTTGCAAGGATCCTTGGGACAGATTGTGTCACCCAACATTCTTCCTGTTTTATAGTTGAAGAGTCTAAGACTCAAAGATTTCCAAATCCATACAACTATTAAGTGGCAGAGCCTGGCTTCAAATTTATGGGTTGCAATTTAATTTGCTGTGTTGTTCCAAAACATGAGTCAGGGGAAAGGTCAGAAAACATCCTTAAGGTGCTGCATATTAAAAAGTAATCCCAAGTTAACAGCAGGCACCAGGTTGGAGAGAACATTCAAATTCGGAAAAGCCAGCATAAGCGATAGTGGCCCTGACTGAGTGAAATTAAAGAATTAATATTAAGGTTCAGTATTTTCAGGAGCCAAATCAGTGTGGTTGCCAACTCAAAGCTGAGCCAGTCCTGACATGAAAGCAGGCCTGATAAGGGATATGGCCATTAGGAACTCCACTGGGGCTCAGATCATTGTGAGGGAGGACTTACTCCATCTATTCCTTTTGTCTCCTTCAACCCAACTTACAGTCTATAATTATTTTAATTCAAACACTTGTATTTATTATTTCAAGAATTATCTACATAGTTTGGAAAAGTTAAAACACAGAAGAATATAAACAAATACAATAATGACTTCCACAACCCCCAGAGACACTAATAGTACTATTTTGATGGTGATGTTGTTTGTTCAGCAAGAGGAAGAGGGTAGGGGTCATCTGACAGAAGGTATGGGGTGCTGGTCTGTTGGTAGGGGAATTTCAAAGCTTAAGATGGCATGAGGAAAGCAAAAATTACGTTTTCTGTAAAGATTCATTGCATTGCCTTTTGGCAGAAGGGCAGTTGTCCAACATTTGTATTTAATTTTTTGTTGGAGTCTCGGTTCTGAGTACTTCACGAAGCCTGGCTTTGTTCATGTCTCATTGATTCATCACCGACCTCATGTGTGCCAGCACCAAGTGTTAAAGCAGACAGTGACATTTCACACATGGATATGGCAGGGCCAAGCACTCCTTAATATCACTGGAACATCTGTGAAGGAAGTTCTTGCCACACAGTGCATTTTCTGAAATGCAAGGGCCAGATTTCTCAGTGGGAACAGCCCAACATTTGTCTCTTTCCTCCTGGTTTGCCAGACGTTTTGATGAGGCACTGATGTGACCCAGAGATGTAAAAAATGATAACTTCCTAAACACATCGTGATAAGCAGTCCGTTTCCTTACTGTGAATACTCTTACAGTCTGAGCAAGAAATGCCTTTATTTTGGCTGGAAAAGATAAAACCAATTGAGGCATATAGCACATATGGAAGTATTTCCTTCACTAAAACCACACAAACTGTAAGAAAAATTAACCATGTAATCCAAAGCATTTTCAAATGAAAATTGTTTTTCCAGTTTGGAGGCTGGGGGAATGTGGATTTAACTGCTGCCAACAAAAAATATTTCACATGGCAGCTATGGACAACTCTATTTTCTCAACAAGCCTTTTTACAGCATAGAGCTTGTTTTTAAAGTGGGTTTGAAAGAGTTTATATTTCAATACCTGGGGCTTTTAAAATACTAAGAAATTAGAAATTATTAGCAGTCCATCAGTATGTAAAATTCATCTATGTTTCATAAAATTACATTAGAATATTCCAATATTATCATCGTTATCATATTATTTTTCTTGTTCTGGTGGTTAGGTGCTGTTGAGTTGGTTCCAATGTTATGCACAACAGAATGAACTACTGCCTCATAATCATTAATACACCTGAAACCAATTGCTGCTGCCAGTGTGTCAATCCATCTCACTGGAGGTATTCCTCTTTTTTGCTGACCATCCATTTTACCTAGCATGATGTCCTTCTTCAGGGATTGGTCTCTTCTGATAATATGTTAGAAATCACCATCATGGCTTCTAAGGAACATTCTGGCTGTACTTCTTCCAACACATATTTGTTTGCTCTTCGGGCAATAAATGATATTTAAAATATTCTCCAACACCCAATGCATTAATTCTTCTACTGTCTTCCTTATTCATTGTCCAACTTTCACATGCATATGAGGCTACCGAAAATACTATGGTTTGGATCAGATGCACCAATCCTCAAACTGACAACTTTGCTCTTGAACATGTTAAAGTAAAGAGTTCTCGTGCAGCAGATTTGCCTAATACAATGCATCATTTGATTTCTTGACTATTGCTATCGTGAGTGTTGATGGTTGATTTGAGCAAAATGAAGTCTTTGGCAATTTCAATCTTTTCTCCATTTATTTGGATGATAGTCATTGTTCCAGTGGTGAGGATTTTTGTGTTCTTTACATTGAGGTGCAACCCATACCAAAGGCTATGGCCTTTGATCTTCATCACTGAAAAGCAAGGTTCAAAGTCTCTTCTGACATCCAGTTTGATCTTTTCCTTCTTTCTTACCTTCTTAATGACCTTTAGCTGTCTTCCTGCATGATGTTCTTCCTGTATGATGTCATCCCAAGCCACTTCTGTGTAGAAATACTAAAGAAAATGGAAGAAATGAGAAAGCAAAAGAGCGGAATAGAAAATTTCAAAGGGCAGCTCAAGAAGACAGAATCAAATATTATAATAAAACATGCAAATACCTAGAACTAGAAAACTAAAAGGAAAAAACACACTCGGAATTTCCCTAGCTGAAAGAATTATAGAAAAACTCAAACCTTAAGTTGCAATATTGACCAATTCTATGAGGAAAACTTTGAATGTTGCAGGAAGCATTGAAAGAAGATGGAAGGGATATACAGAGTCACTTTAGTGTTTAATGCATGAGATAAACCCTAAATTCATGTGGTATATGTTCAAGGTCAAATTATGGCTCTTGTGAACGTGTGTTAATTCTCTTCAGCTTCAGCCTGAACTTGCATCTGAGCAACTGATGGTCTGTTCTACAGCCTGCTCCTGTTTTGACTGATAATATGAAGATTTTTCCACCATCTCTTTCCAACTCTACTTTGAAGTATGGGTTCTTTCCCAGTCATATTCTGAATGCCTTCCAACCTGAGAGGCTGGGTTTATAGTCAGTTTGATTTCTGTGTATTCCATCTGGTGAAGTCCATGTTTATAGTCATCTTTTATGTTTTTTAAAAAAAGGTATTTGCAGTGAAGAAGTCATTGATCTTTGCAAAATTCTATCATGTGACTTCCAGTATAATTTCTATCACTAAGTCTATATTTAACAATGATTGATCCTTCCTCTTTATTTCTAATCTATTCATTCCAAATATCAGTAAGTACCAATACATCTTGATTGCATGTTTCATAAATTTCACACTGAAAAAGTTGGTAGAATTCTTTAATTTCATCATCACTGGCTTTAGTGATTGGTGCATAAATTTGAAAAATAGTTTTATTAACTGGTCTTCCCTGTAGGTGTTTGGATATTATTCTATCACAGACAGCATTGTACTTCTATAAATATCTTGAAATGTTCTTTTTGAAGATGAATGTACCACCATTCATCTTCAACTTGGCATTTCTGCATTAGTAAACCATATTGTTGTCAGATTCAAAATGGTCAATACCTGTGCATTGCAGCTCACTAATTCCTAGGATATTGATCTTTATGCAATGCATTTCATTTTTGACAACTTACAATTTTTCTAGATTCATACTGTGTACATTCCATGTTTTGATTGTCAATGGGTGTTTACACCTGTTTCTCCTCACTTTAAGTTGTGTTTCATCAGCAAATGAAAGTTTATTCCATTCACATCATCACAGACAACTCTACTTTGAAGAATCGGTTCTTTCCCAGTCATATTCTAAATGCCTTCCAACCTAAGAGGCTAAAACTTCAGCCTCTCAGGTACATGTGACAATGTTCTGGTGCTATTTATCATGTTTCAGTGTTCAATATCCAGGTGCTATCTGGCAGTGTTCCACTGCTATTCATAAGGTTTTCGATAGTTAAATATTTAGAAGCAGTCCACCTCTCCTTCCTAGTCTGTCTTAGTCTGGAAGCTTAGCTGTAAGCTGTCCACCATGGGCATACTTTTCTGGTATTTCAAATACTGGTCACATAGCTTCCAGCATCACAAGCAACATGCAACCCACCACAGTATGACAAACTGACAAGCAAGCGGTGGTATATATTTTTGGTATTATATTCCCACAAAAGCACTTAAGAGCCATTTCAGGAGGCTGAAGGAGAGCAGTATCTGAAATCCTACAGAAGCAGGCCTCTCAAAACTCAATTCTAAATGGCCAATAATGATATGACTACTCAGGACATAATTACAACACATGCCCCAGCTGAAATTTTAGCTTAGGTTGATCTTTTCTTTTAATATATCTAATGTAGCTTTTGAAGTCCTGGTGTGACACTGTAGGATAAACCCTGTATGCCTGATTACAGCAAGGTTGGTGGTTCAAACCCACCAGCCACTCCTCAGAAACACTACACAGGATCGACATGAGTCAGAACCAACTCAATGGCACATAACAGCAAAAACAATGGAGTCTTTGGGTATTTATATGTGGTATAATATATACAATATAAATTACAGTAATATAAATTTTTTTCTGTATAATTAAGTGGCATTGATTACATTTATCACTTTTTGCTACCATTTTTGCTATCTATGTTTTTCCAAATTATTCCACCTCTAGGAACACATATTCAATTCACCCTAAAGAAAAGCTTCCTGTTTCCTTCTGTCTCCTTCCCCAGTAACCAGAAATCATTTTTGGATTCTATATAGGAATCCTGGTATGGTGCTGAAGGATAAACACTAGACAACTAACTACAGTGTCGGAAGTTCAAACCCACCAGCTGCTCCTATACAGGGTTGTTGTGAGTCTGAACTAACTTTATAGCACTTAACAACAACATCTAGTTGCTAATAGCACGTAAGTGAGATCATGCAGCCTTTGCCCTTTTGTGACTATACAAGGTCACTCACCATAATAATATTTCTTAGGTTCATCCAGCATGCCCAGGAATATTATTAATGTAAGTAGAGTCTAATAATAAACCTAAATTTACTCTGAGCTTCCCCTTCAATTAAATGCATAGGTGAGTGATGATTTACTCCATGATTTCACTTTAAAATTCTGGGGGGAAAAAAAAAACAAAAACACGGCTCACTACTTCTGCTTCTCTTATGGATCAAGATACTGATTAGCTTCCCAGCTGTTCTCTCAACTTTCATTTTTGCCCTCCTACAGTTCAAGGAGCTCTGGTAATGTAGTGGTTACGAATC
>NW_006408576.1:3410358-3419548 GCF_000296735.1 Chrysochloris asiatica
GTCTTTTTAATAACCTTTTAGGCAACATAAATAAAGTAGTGTTGGGAAACTTTATTGGTTAATATACTTACCCTTTTTATAATGGGATCTCTTCATTTTGACATTAGGTTAATAATAATAATAGTTACTTTCTTAGCAATATATAAGTGAATTTATGTAAAGTACTAAGTACAATACCTGATATATGGTGGTGCTGATTGTGTACCACCAAGTCCATTCTGACTCACAGTGACCCTAAATAGGGGTTCTGAAGTTGTAAATATTTATAGGTGCAGAAGGCCTCATCTTTCTTTCATGGAGTGACTGGTATATTTGAAGTACTGACCTTGCGGTTAGGTTAGCAGACCAGCTCCTAATTCGCTATGCTACCAGGGCTCCTAACCTGGTATATGATATCTAATCAATGTTTGCCATTTTATTTTATTGGCATAGCTTTTGTTATTCAGTGGAGTCAACATTAAAAGTTTTTATTAGAGTCAGAGCTTTCCACTTGGAGATGTAAGAAGTTTGGGACCATATAGCTTCCATTCATCTGGCCTGGCTCCTGTTAGTCTCTTGGCATGAGCTCATAAAAACTGGTATAATTTTGAGGAATTGTGGGTTTTCCTTTAAAATAAATTAATTAATTAAATTAAAACACTTAACAGACATCTTCGATTGCTAGATCCTTGGGCTACAGAGATGAATGAAATAGACACCTTTCATCAAGAAGCACATTGTAAGAAATATCAGAGAAGTTTTGCCAGTTAATGATGAATAAAGGTGGCTAAGCTTGCTTTGAAGAAAAGAAGCCTAGATTGTTCATTAAGTGGTTGATTGACTGCTAAGGTCAAGACCAGATTTCCTGCCTAGGTCACTCCCAATCCTACATGGACACAACATGTGCTATGCCTAGAACCATACTACTGTTAATGCTTCCTTTGTTCTGAGATTCCTAAGGATGATAGAAATTTGGAGAGAGGTATCTATGAGGGGCTTCAAAAAGTTCATGTATAAACCGATTCAAATGATAATGGATCTTTCCCACAAACTTTTTAAAGCCCTCTCATGTGTATTGAGTGTTTTCATGTAAATTAAGGACTCACTGGGGCTAACTGAAACATGGGAGGAAGCTATCTTTGGGCTATATTTGAGGAAATAAAGGAGACATAATTTAATTAAAGGGGAAAGGCCAGAGTAATGTTGTCTGGATATGGCAAGTTATTCAAAGCAACTCTAGGAACAAATTCATCAAGAATTTTGCCTATTTCAACCAGTACTATATCATGACCCTGAGTCTGATGCATGTCTATGTTTACCAGGATTGTCAGAGGTATCTCCCTCTACTAAGGAACTGAGGATTTGTTTCCAGGACTCGTAGAACAAATGAAAGCAATACTTGTTGCAGATTTAAGTCTTCATGAAGATCATTGATTCCAGGGGTAAGATGGCAGAGTAAGACGATGCACTGAGCTGACTCTCTTGCAACAAAGATATGGAAGACTGAATGAAACAGATACAGATGTTGCTCCTAGAACCCTGAGCATCAGAGGATAGAACAGAAAGGTGGACTGAGTGTCAAATGGAAGAAGTTGAACAGGAGCAGTGAGAGAGATGAAAAACAGATGGACTAATGTGGAGTGGTGGAGTCCTGGTGTGGCGCTGTGGGCTAATGCGCCAGACTGCAAAGCCGTTTGAACTGCAAGGTTGGTGATTCAGGCTCACCAACATTTCCTTGGAGACCCTATACAGGGTTGCTATCGGTCGGAACTGACTTGACGGCACTTAACAACAACAACAATGTGGAATGGTACAGTCATTTTGAGCTTTTTCAAGCAGCTGTCAATACAGCTACCTGTGGGCACAGGGCATGACTGAAGGTTGGTGGCAAGAGGGTGTAGCCCTCCCTTGTTCATGCTCTCCTGATATACAGGGGCATGACAAGTCCCTGTCCTCATCAACCTAGCAACAATGAGCACCCCCTCCAGCACAGCCTCTTCTCTGCCTGGGATTGGGTACCTGGCATTGTGCCCCTGTTTCTGCATGTATGTGAGCCTGCTCTGAACTATACTACACAAATAAACAGAGAACTAACTTTATTCATACTTCTGGTCTCTACCATATCCAACAGGAGATAGGTGGTAAGTGCCTGAGAAGACACCAATATATAATCATCAGCGAAACAAATACAATACTACAATGCCTCAGAGAAAACAGGCAATTTCAGCTTACACAAAGAAACAAGACAAAGAATCCTCAAACAAGTGGCCAGAATATAACACCAGAAATGGTGTCAGAACTACCTGAAAAAGAATTTAAAATAATGCTAATTAGCCAACTTCAGTGGATTGAGAGAAAGATCAAGAAAACTACAGATGAAATCAAGGAAAGCATAGGCAAAACTATGGGGAAAATTAGGAAATTAATTGGCAAAATAATTGTTGAAGAAATGGAGCCATACAAAATCAGCAATTAGAAAGTCAGAAGATTAGTACTAAGACTTCAGAAATAGATAATATACTGAAAGGACAAAGAAATAGAACTCACTCAATGGAAAGTCAAATTACCGAGCTTGAAGAAAGATCTCTCAATAATCATCTGCTAGAAGAACAGTCAGGGAAAAGAACAAAAATATCTGAAGAAATCTGTTTATGTAGGCCAATATCAAGAGAAAAAAAAAAACATGTGTGATAGAAATTCCCATAACAGGAAAATGCAATAACACTCATTAAGATATTTGTCCAAGAGTCATTGAAAGAAATCTTCCCTAACATATGAAAGATGAGAAGATAGCCATTTAAGAAGCTGAACAACTCAAAACAGGATAGGCCTCATAAGAAAAACATCAATGCATATTATAATCAAACTTTTCAAAACCAAAGACAAGGAAAGAATCCTGAAAGCAGCACAGGAAAAATGAAAAGTTACTTACAAAGGAGAACTAATACAAAATATATCTGACTTCTCAGCAGAAATCATGCAGACAAGGCAAGGGAATGACATATATAATACCATGTTGTTGTTGTTGTTATGTGCCATGGAGTCAGTTCTGACTCATAGTGACCCTTTACAGGGTTTCCGAGTCTGTAAATCTTTACAGGAGCAGAACGCCTCATATTCCTCCCGTGGAACAGCTGGTAGTTTCGAACTGTTGACCTTGAAGTTCAAAGCCCGATTCGTAACCACTATCCTACCAGAGCTCCTTATATAATACTATAGTATACAATCAAATAGTAAGCAAAACTTTCCATCATCACCATCATCTATTGGCATAATATAGTCCACAAAATACAATGTTCTACATCCTACTTTGGTGAATAGCATCTGGGATCTTAAAAGCTCGTGAGCTGCTGTCTAAGATGTTGTTCTCTCCATGTTCAGAACAAAGAAGAGTGATGAAAATTGAAGAGGTTTGTAAATAACTAGTCCAATAGACCAATGGAGTAGGTGAACATCAGTCACACTGAGACTAGAAGAACTTGATAGTGAGCTATCACTATAAACAGCTCTAAAAGGGATCACATTAGAAAGTTGTGATAGAGTGGCAGAAAATATGGAGCAAAACTCAAAATTATAAAAAGAAAGAAAGAAGGCCAGGTGTACTGATCACAAAGAGAGTGGAGGAACCAGAGACTATGACCCTCAACCACCCCTCAGGTCTGGAATAGGGCTTACCGTTGTTGTTAAGTACCGTAGAGTCGGTTCCAACCCATAGTGACCTTGTACAGGGTTTCCAAGGCTGCAAATCTTTATGGGAGCAGAAAGCTTCATCTTTCTCCCATGAACCAGCTGGTAGTTTTAAACTGCCAACCTTGAGGTTAGCAGCCCGATTCATAACCACTACACTACCAGAGCTCAGTGGCCCAATTTTCAGCCAAGTAGCAGATATTAGACAGGGGAACAAGAACACTAGTAAGGTATGTTCACCATGGGATGGTCAACCATTCAAGATCAAAAGGGCATCATTTACCTGAAGACAAAGTTGGAAAGTGATGGGAAGGTTGAATGGAAACAAGAACTACTGGGAAGGAGGTGGGAGAACTGTTGTTGCACAGAGGAGACTGCAATCATTGAGATGAAATTAAGTTTATGATTTGTTCAATGTAAAACTGATGATCTTCTCTGTAAATCTTCACTCATTTCACAATAAAACATTAAAAAAAGAACTGTCCATCAAATATGATGTTGAAATAAATCATTTTCAGACAAACAAATTCAAGAATTTGCAAAAACCATACCAATCTTACAAAAAAATCCTAGAGAGTTCTTTATACACAGAACCAACAACAGCAAACAACGTGAGAATAACATGCATGACAATATCATCTAGATTCAACCCAGATAGAGAAGTATGCAGAGTAAAACAGACTTACAAGACTGAAATAGAGAAACAGAGATACAATAGCAACACCAACAACAAAAAACATATAAAGTAAAGAGGGAATAATCCAGTTACAGAACCTCCAAATGGAAAGCAAATAGATTCCAAGAATAAATAAAAATAGGCCTAACTGAAACCCTAAAAACTAGGCCAAGTCTTATTCCTAGCCTTAGTCCAACCCTTGCCCCAAACCCTTACCCTAGTTCTTACCATAATCCTAACAATAAATGAAGACCTAAGCCTAGCTATGACCTAGTCATAGTCCCAACCCTAACCCTGTTTACTCCTATCCCATACCACTCCCAAAAGATCACTAAGACATTAATCTTTTGTGTTGGAACATACATTTTCCTTAAACTTTCTATTTAAATTACTCCTTGTTTCCTCAAAATGAAGAATAGAAACAAAAAGGAACAACCAAAAAAGAATGCACTTTAAACAATATTACTGAGAAATTTTGCAAACAGCTGATCATGTTTAGTTAGGTTAGCAGCTAGTTTTTCTGAGGACACATGTGCTTATGGTTTGAATTTCATTTTGCATACATTTTGTCTCACCAGTAAATTGTTCTTTGTTTGTAAAATAGGGTAAAGTTTATGAAATCTGCTTGATATTCTGAAAGGAGTGTTAGGATTTCCAGTTGTTCCACTACTTGAACAAATTTGAAAACTACTGCATGAGGATCCACTTAGCTGTTCAATTTAGAGAACAATGATTTGAAGGAGAAGGCAACAACTTCATGGAATTAAGGAATAAAGGTCCCCTGACAGTTTTTTTTACATTAATTTTGGGATGATTTTATGGCTCTGAAAAGATTGAGAGGGAAAGGCCCTTTTTAGGGAGCCCGAGTAATTCAGACATGATTCTTTATTGAAACATGACTTTCCTATGGTTGAGTTTGGGTGGAAGAGAGTAATATTAGTAAGAAATTGTGGAGAGGTAACTAGGACTCCTGGTGTGGCGCTATAGCATCAGCACTGGACTACAAACCACAAGGTCAATAGACTTCTGCTTATTGATTATGCAAAAGCTTTTGACTTTGTGAATCATGACAAAGTATATAATATTAAGAAGAATGGTAATCCAGAACATTTAATTGTGCTTATGGGGAGTTTTTCTTCTTCCTTACCAGTTTCTATGCCTTGCTTTATAACTGTACTATGATTTCCAGTATAATAGTATTAAAAGAACAAAATCATTAATCTACAACCGTACATCAACAGAGAACTGAAAGAAATGCAAGGCAGATTAAGAAGAGGACATGGAACTAGGGATAGTATTACTGACCTTGTATGTATTTCAGCTTAAAGCAGAGAATACCAGAAAGACCTTTGCTTGTACTTTACTGACATGCAAAGGCTTTTTGTTTTCTTTTGTTCTGATTTTGGATAAGGAAACATTTTATTTTAGATATTGTTATGGAGGTAAATATATATATATATGTGAAATCACAATTCAGCACTTTCAAAATTGCTGTTTTTGCTAAATTTTACCTACTTGTAAATATTTTACATTGTTATATTAAAAATATTCACTGTTAGATAAATTTAAAGAATGAGAAGACTTATTGCATTTTCAAATCTTCTAGTTCTTGGCTATTTATAGAGTATTTACAGACTAGTAGAACTGCTGTCACCTATAGACTGCAAAGCTGTTTGAAGTGAAAGGTCAGCGGTTCAAGCTCACCAGCTGCTCCTTGGAAACACTAAACAGGGTCGCTATGGGTTGGAATTGACTCGACCAATGGCACTTAACAACAAACAAAATGAACATGCTAAAAAACAAACAAAATAGTTGTTGTTGAGTTGATTTTACTCCATAAGGTTCTCAATGGGTTAGTTTTCTGAGGTTATTTTTCAGATCACTAAGCTTTTCTTCTGAGATAGATCAAAGTAGGTTTGAACCTCCTTTGGGTTACCAGTTGAATCCATTAACCATTTTTGCAGTTTTAGCAAGAGCATGCTAAAAATAGAATTTTTTTTTTAATCTTACAATATTTTGTTTCATTGCAATGATTACAATCCCCTCCATGCATAATCATTCAATAGTATTTGCTTCTATCCCCTCTGTTTATTTTGGGGGGATGTACACAAAAGCATTAAGGAATATATAATCGTTTAAACAACCAAAGGGCACATTCTGCAAGCCTGTCTCCTGGCCTCCAGTGCCAAGCCTATCTCTTTCCATGAGTCTAGACTCCTCAGCTGCTCTCTCTCTCTACGTCCTCATTTATGCCTCCATCTTTGGTGTTGCTGCTTGTCTGGATATGGTCCCACATTCCACTCATGCTCTTCTCCCTTGATGGTCCTAGGGTCCTCTGTTCCTGGACTGTAAGATTAACTACTCCACACTTTTTGTTACAAAACTTCTACCTTTAGAGTTGTGACAATCACAATTAGTCATGATAACAATTACTCACTATTGATTGAATCATAAGAATCTTATCCCTATCTCCTTTCACCAGACCCATCTAGACAAGATGTAAACTATTCAGTAGGGATTCTTCCTTTCCTCACACACTCTGAAACTAAACTTCCTCTTAAAAATTTGTAAGCCAGTCACTTCATGCCTTTATAGCTCCCTCTTCCTCCACATTTTAGGTAACCAAAGTCTAATTTGCCTGACCCTATCAACCCTGTGTACAGAGGGGATGGGAATGATCCTGGATGTTAAGACTCCTTTCCTCTCAGTTGGTATTTTGAGCTACTACATCCATAAATATAGGTCAAGTTTATCAAATTGCAGCAATTTATACTTGTTTACTTTATAAAAGGTTTTTGTTTTGTTTTTTAATCTTCCTCTAGTTGAGTTCTGATCATCAAGCCATCGAAACTGGGTCAAATGGGTATTATCTGCACATTTGAGCATTCTGTGTATCTTCCCTCACTTCATATCAGCTGGATGCTTCACTCTCAGCTATAGCCCTCTGTGGCTATTTTCTTGTCTACAGTCTCAGGGATTCCCAGGTCTCACCATACTTTGGAGCAGCCAGTCCTTTCTCTTCTCCCTCTCATCTCCAGGTCTATGGCAGTCTATGAAATGTGGCAGAACTCAGCCCAAATCTTCATTGGAGCATTTTTTCTACTTCTTCTATTCACCAGTAGACCAACATGATTACCAGCAAGCTTACATGCCTGCTCATGTGTTCTCTTTGAGTTTTAGTCTTGGAGTAGGGAAGTTGTCCTAATGGGACTTCATTGCTTGACTTGATGATTCCCAGCAGAACAACTTTCTTGTTCTTGTAGTAGCCAATCAGACTGCCATTTTCATTTTTTATTTTTCCTCTGGTCTTTCTTTCAAGTATCTTCTGTTCCTCTAGCCACTTCAGGCTGGTCTGCTTGTCCTTTCAAATGGGAATGTCCCACCTCAGAAAGTTCTGGATGGGGCTCAGGATTCCACCTAAGGTCCTATACCCTACAAAGGCTCTGCAAGAAGCCTATTTCACTGGGCAAGTTCTAGAACCCCTTTTAGGTGTTCTAATCAGTTATAGGCTGAAGACAAGCTTACAAATTTTCTGTAATCATGTTTCCTTTCTATCCCACTCAAGTATCTATTTTACAATAGTATGCAAGGGAAACAAATACTCATAAGACAGTCAAGCATCAAGTATTATTTCCCCTTTTCAGACTATGCCTTGATCCCTGTATCACAGAGCCCTGTTGTTCCAAGGTTGAGCATGCATCACTATTTACCTCTGTCCCATTTAGCTCATGCAAACCTGCCTCAGTGTTCCCCTATCTACCTTGTTCTTCCACCCTCTCCCCCTTCTTGTGTATTGCCCTCCCCAACAGCTGAACTATGATGTGTCTATCCCCTACCCTGTGCTCTATCATTCCCCCTCCCTGGCCCACTGGTAACCAACAATTTTTTTTTTTTTTTCCTTTTAGTATGGGTATTTCTTCTCAAGCTTATATAGTAATGCTCTTATGCAATATTTGTCCTTTTGTGACTGAATAATTTCACTCAGCATAATATTGTCAAGGTTCATCCATGTTATATGGTGGCATGCAGCTTCCTTGTTATTCTTCAAAGTAGCATCATATTCCATTGTATGTTGTACCAAAGTTTGTTTAGCCATTCTTCCATTGATAGGTACTTAGGCTGTCTCCATCTTTTGGCTATTGTAAATAGTGCTGCAATAACCATTGGTGTGCATATATCTACTCATGTTCTGATTCATATTTCTTATGGCTATATACCAAGTAAAGGAATTGCTGGATCATAAGGTTTTTCTGTTTCCAACTTTATGCAGAAGTGTCATGCTATTTTCCAGAGAGGCAGGGCCATTTTGCATTCCCACTAGCAATGTGGGAGGGTCCCAGTCTCGCCACATCCTCACCAGCATTTATTGTCCTCTGCTTTTCTGAACTTCATTATTATGGTTGGTGTGAGATGATATCTCATTGTTGTTTTGATTTCAAACAAAACATTTCTTTGTATGTTTATTGGCTGCCTGAATCTCTTTCTTGATAAAGTGTCTGTTCATGTCCTGTGCCCATTGTTTAACTGGGTTATTTGTCTTTTTGTTGTAGAGTTGTTGTAGTTTCCTATAGATTTTAGAAATTAGTCCCTTGTCTGATATGTCATTGCAAAAGATATCTTCCCATTCTGTGGGTTCCCTTTTTACTTTTTTGGTGAAATCTCAAAGTTCATTAGTTTCTAATTTTGAGTATGTACCAATCATCTTTAAATCTCTTTCAAGAAACTGAGGTGGCACAAGAGGCACTCACTCATCTCTGCCAAGAAATTTGGAAGACAACTATCTGGCCGACTGATTGGAAGAGATCAATATTTATGCCCATTCCAAAGAGAGGTGACCCAACAGAATGC
>NW_006408576.1:3419648-3422843 GCF_000296735.1 Chrysochloris asiatica
ACCAGTTGCTCTGCAGAAGAAAGATGAGGTTTTCTGCTCCCATAAATATTTACAGCCTCAGAAACCCTATATCCTACAGCCATTAAGATTTGGTACCAACTCAACAGCACAACTACCACTAACATCAACATTGCCACAGTATAGTGTAAGGTAAATACTGGACTGCTAACCACAAAGTTAGACGTTTAAACCCACCAGCTGCTTCTCAGAAACACTATAAAGAGTCACTATGAGTTGGAACCAACTTGATGGCACTTGACAACAACAACAGCAGTTCATGTACAAGTATGAATCAAGGAAAATTGAAAGTTGTCAAAATGAAATGGAACACATAAAGATCAATATCCTGGGCATTAGTGAGCTGAAATAGATTGATATTGGCCATTTTTAATCTGTTAATCATATGGATCACTATGTAGGGAATGTTACATTGAAGAGGAATGTCATTGCATTTACTGTCAAAAAGAACATTTCAAGATCTATTGGGAAGTACAATGTTGTCTGTGATAGGATAAAATCTGTACACCTACAAGGATACCAGTTAATACCACTATTATTCGAATTTACACACCAACCACTGAAGTCAATGATGAGGAAAATGAAGAATTCTACCAACTTTTTCTGTCTGAAATTGATCAAGCATGCAATCAAAACATATTGGTAACATGATTGGAATACAAAGACTTTGAATAGTCAATAAAGTACAAGCAAACATCTTTCTGGTACTCTTTGATTTCAGCCAAGGTCCACCTGATGTTAACAATGGTATACCTTGTTCCACATCCTCTTTTGAATCCAACATGAATCTATAGAAGATTCTATAAATGCACTGCTGAAACCTTTTAGAATTATCTTCAGCAAAATTGCACTTGCATGTAATATTAATGATATTGTTTGATGATATCTGCATCCCATTGGGTCAATTCTCTTTAGAATGGGCACAAACATGCGGGATCTCTTCTAATCAGTTGGCCAAATATCTGTCTTGCAAATTTCTTGGCAAAAATGAGTGAGCACCTCTAGTGCAAAATCAGTTTATTGAAACATTTCAATTTGTATTCTGTCAGTTACTGGAGCCTTGTTTATTGCCAATGCCTTCAGTGCAACTTTCACTTCTTCCTTAAATATCATGGGCTCTTTGTAAACCTCTTGAAATGGCTGAACACTGGACAATTCTTTTTGGTACAATGACTCGGTGTATTCTTTCCATCTTCTTTTGATGTTTCCAGCATCAGTCAGTATTTTACCCTTGTTGTTTCTGTTAGGTGCCATCACGTAGGTATGGAATCATAGTGACCCTGAATAGAGTTTCAGAGGTGCGGCTGGGGTTTGAACTGCCTACCTCATGTTTCCCAGTCCAGTGCAGATCCTACAATGCCACCCCAAGGGTCCTTCAATATTTCAAGTTGAGACTTGAAGTTTTTCTTTAGTTCTTGAGAAATGTTGAATGTGTTCTTCGCGTTTGGTTTTCTAACATCAGGCCTTTGTACATTTTATTACAATACTTTATTTTGTCTTCTTGAGCTGCCCTTTCTCATTTTCTTTTCAGCTCTTTTACTTTATCATTTCTTCTAGTTTCTTTAGCTAGTTTACATTTCAAAGAAAGTTTCAGAGTCTTGTCTGACATCTATTTTGGTCTTTTCTTTCTTTCTCGTCTTTTTAATAACCTTTTAGGCAACATAAATAAAGTAGTGTTGGGAAACTTTATTGGTTAATATACTTACCCTTTTTATAATGGGATCTCTTCATTTTGACATTAGGTTAATAATAATAATAGTTACTTTCTTAGCAATATATAAGTGAATTTATGTAAAGTACTAAGTACAATACCTGATATATGGTGGTGCTGATTGTGTACCACCAAGTCCATTCTGACTCACAGTGACCCTAAATAGGGGTTCTGAAGTTGTAAATATTTATAGGTGCAGAAGGCCTCATCTTTCTTTCATGGAGTGACTGGTATATTTGAAGTACTGACCTTGCGGTTAGGTTAGCAGACCAGCTCCTAATTCGCTATGCTACCAGGGCTCCTAACCTGGTATATGATATCTAATCAATGTTTGCCATTTTATTTTATTGGCATAGCTTTTGTTATTCAGTGGAGTCAACATTAAAAGTTTTTATTAGAGTCAGAGCTTTCCACTTGGAGATGTAAGAAGTTTGGGACCATATAGCTTCCATTCATCTGGCCTGGCTCCTGTTAGTCTCTTGGCATGAGCTCATAAAAACTGGTATAATTTTGAGGAATTGTGGGTTTTCCTTTAAAATAAATTAATTAATTAAATTAAAACACTTAACAGACATCTTCGATTGCTAGATCCTTGGGCTACAGAGATGAATGAAATAGACACCTTTCATCAAGAAGCACATTGTAAGAAATATCAGAGAAGTTTTGCCAGTTAATGATGAATAAAGGTGGCTAAGCTTGCTTTGAAGAAAAGAAGCCTAGATTGTTCATTAAGTGGTTGATTGACTGCTAAGGTCAAGACCAGATTTCCTGCCTAGGTCACTCCCAATCCTACATGGACACAACATGTGCTATGCCTAGAACCATACTACTGTTAATGCTTCCTTTGTTCTGAGATTCCTAAGGATGATAGAAATTTGGAGAGAGGTATCTATGAGGGGCTTCAAAAAGTTCATGTATAAACCGATTCAAATGATAATGGATCTTTCCCACAAACTTTTTAAAGCCCTCTCATGTGTATTGAGTGTTTTCATGTAAATTAAGGACTCACTGGGGCTAACTGAAACATGGGAGGAAGCTATCTTTGGGCTATATTTGAGGAAATAAAGGAGACATAATTTAATTAAAGGGGAAAGGCCAGAGTAATGTTGTCTGGATATGGCAAGTTATTCAAAGCAACTCTAGGAACAAATTCATCAAGAATTTTGCCTATTTCAACCAGTACTATATCATGACCCTGAGTCTGATGCATGTCTATGTTTACCAGGATTGTCAGAGGTATCTCCCTCTACTAAGGAACTGAGGATTTGTTTCCAGGACTCGTAGAACAAATGAAAGCAATACTTGTTGCAGATTTAAGTCTTCATGAAGATCATTGATTCCAGGGGTAAGATGGCAGAGTAAGACGATGCACTGAGCTGACTCTCTTGCAACAAAGATATGGAAGACTGAATGAAACAGATACAGATGTTGCTCCTAGAACCCTGAGCATCAGAGGATAGAACAGA
>NW_006408576.1:3430168-3455584 GCF_000296735.1 Chrysochloris asiatica
AGTCAAGAGATCAGATAACATATTGCATTGGGCAAATCTACTGCACAGGAACTTTTTAAAGTATTGAAGAGCAGAGATGTCAGCTTGAGGACTAAGTTGCACCTGACTCAGGTATAGGTAGGGTAGGAACTGTACATGCATTCCTTGTTTTGGTCATGGCATGGATTTGGTCAAGAAAAGAAAACCAATAGGTCTCACATCTCATTATACAGAAGTGAGCACAGCGTAAGGATAAGCTGGATGGTATATTGGACAATGTTGCCTCTAGCTTCTAACTGAGAAGTCAAAACCCTCTGTAGCAGTTTTAGTCTGTAATATATGGAGTTGCCAAGAGTCGGAATTGACTCAAAGGCCACTAACAATAGCTAAAATGTGAAAGTTATTAGTGAACAATTAGCATTCTCTACCACATTGGGGAGATCCAGGCAGGTCAGAGCTTAATCAATGTGCTATACTCTCTCCAATTAGAGAGAAGAGAGCAGTGTTCTCCTTGTGAATCTCCAATCAAAACAACTCATAACAAGTTCACTTATGTGTTCCAAAGTCAAGCCACACGCAGAAGTTGATCGCAGATGCTCACGTATACTGGGCAGCAGGCAGCATCGAAGGCTTGCTTAGCACTGCATAAAATGCAACCCCCCTGAATCGTCAGTAAGAAAACTATTCCTGACTCAATTCCACTCTACTGTGGAGTACATGTAGCCCCATATATAGAAATAGCAGGATGGAGCTCAGTGGATTTGGAGGTGAAAAATTTGGAAAGCCAGAGACATAAAGACACATAGTCAAAGATACAAAGAGTTTTAGCTAAAAATTTAAAAAAATATATATCAACTTTATAAATTCAAAAGACCTGCAGATGAACTGGTGGCCTTCGTAATGATTGAGGATTCTAATTTGCAAAGACATACTGTAATTGACCTTCTTAAAAGCAGCCAAGCCTTCCTAAATAGAGTTTCAGTATAATTGCATGTTTCAAATTTCTCTCGCTGTTTACATCTAAAGGCTTTGCTTACAAGTATAAGACTCCCTCTGACAGAAAATTAATTTAATTTTTTGAACGATGATTTCATTTTGTTAAATGAAAGTTAAGAAATGAACAATTGACATGGATCTTTGGAAAATCTGAAAAAATAGTGCACTATAATCACAGAAAGCCTGCTTCTTAAAACTTCTGATACTGAAATGTTGAATTTCCATATTCCTAGGAGTCCTGGTATGGCACTGTGGGCTAATGCATCAGACTGCCAAGTCATTTGAACTGCAAGGTCGGTGGTTCTAGCTTACCATCTTCTCCTTGGAAACTCTATACAGGGTCGCTTTGGGTTGGAATCGACTGGACGGCATTTAACAACAACAACATTATCTTCGTAGTAAGCCATTGTAGAAGTCTTTATGTCCATTGTAAGAATTTAAAAATAAATAATGAAAGATACAGTCATTGTAAGTCTTTAGGTCACTCAAACAGTTTGCATTCCACTATTTCAGTAGGAGAAACACTAGAACCCTAACATCAAAGTTGGTGTCTCAAATCCACCAGTGACTCCACGAGAGAAAAAGATGAGGCTGTCTGCTCCCTTAAAAATTCACATTCTTAGAAAAGCATATTTAGGGACACTATGAGTCAGAACTGATTCAATGACAGTGGGTTTGGGGAGTAATTAACCTAAAGGTTGGTGTTTCAAATCCACCACTAGAGATCTACATCTATAATGGTTGTTGTTGTTGTTAAGTGCCGTCGAGTCGGTTCCAACCCATAGCGACCCTGTACGGGGTTTCCGAGGCTGTAAATCTTTACGGGAGCAGAACGCCTCATCGTTCTCCCACGGAGCTGCTGGTAGTTTCGAACTGCTGACCTTGAGGTTCACAGCCCGATTCGTAACCATTACGCTACCAGAGCTCCTTTTAGAGTCTAGAAAACCCTACAGAGCAATTTTAGCCTGTAGGACATGGAGTTGTCAAGAGTCAGAATGGACTCAAAGACCACTAACAGTAGAATCATTATTCTGTGAAGCAGTGATTCTCAGAGTATAATCCCCAGACTAACAGTATTAAGATCAGCTAGAATCCTATTGTTGTTAAGTGCTGTTGGGTGGATTCCAACTCATGAAACACCACTCAGTTTTGTGCCATCCTCACAACTGCTGCTACACTTGAGCCCATTTCTTCTGCCACTGTGCCAACCCATTTCATTTAGGAGTCTCCCTCTTCTTCTCTGTCCCTTCACTTTACCAGGCATGATGTCCATCTCCAGGGACAGATCCTTCCTGATATGTTCAAAGGATCAAAGATGAAATCTGGCTATCTTGGCTTCCAAGGAGCATTCTGGTTGTACTTTTTCTAACACAGATTGGTTTGTTCTTTTGGCACCCTGAATATTCTACTGCAACACCATATCTCAAAAGTGTCAAGCCGTCTACAGTCTTCCTTTTACATTGTCCAACAATCCTATAAGAAGTACAACATCTTGGACCCCACCTAAGACTTACTGAATCAGTAATTCGGGGGCCGGACCTAGTCATGTGTTTTAACAAACCCTCCAATTAATTGTAACACATGCCGAAGTCAGAGAACCACTGAGGTGAACAGACTACTACATATACTGGGAAAAATATGTGCTAAGGTTCAAATCTGCCCCACCACTAAAATCCACTTTATGCTTCAGTTTCAATATCTCTGAGCTTCAGTTTCCTCAATCATCATGCAACAATGATATTTGTAGTGCTAGTGTGAGGCTGAAATAAGACATGGTGTACAGGAGAATTTTGTAAAGTCATGAACACTATGAAGATGAAATCTATTTTAAAAAACAATGTGATACTAGAAATAGCTGTCTTGAAACTTGGAAATCAAATACAACTACTTTTTACTGAGCTGTGTAACCCTGGGTATCTTAACTTCTATGTGCTTCAATTGCTTTATCTGTAAATTGAGAATATAAAAACATTTCCTTATTACGGGTGTTAGGATTAAAGGAGATAGTGTTTATACAAAAAGTTACGTATTAAATGTTTACCCCTTGATCCCCTTCCTTTCTTCTTCTACGTGGAAATGTGACCTTTAGGTGCAGTCGCCAGATCTCCATATTCTAAATTACACAATATCTGCTATTTCTTAAAAGGTTGCTTGGACATGTGTTAAGATTGGTGCACCCTTCACAACAACTGACAACTCCTATTCATATTTTGTTTATAGTACCATAGCTTCCAAGGTATATTTCCATAATGCTCTAAAATTTTAAGATCAGTTCTTTGAACAGCTTGCTATAAACACTGAAGTTATGGGTTCCATGCTTAGTCTATATGTAACCAGTACCTGCCTTCCTGTGGCATTTCTTCATTTAGCCTAACTGGCACCCACCCACACTCTTGGCTGTCCTTTCCCCCGACTGACTGTTCTTCTTCAATCCCCAACTCTTCTCCATGACCTCTTTCTATTAGAAGTCCTAGGGCTCAGAACTTTCTTCTTCTGTTACACTCACGGATGATGTCATCCAGACAAATGGTTTTTAATACCATTCACCGGCTAACTCCAATAACATCAGCCCCTGCCTTTCTTCTGAAGCCCACCCTTGTTCCTACTCTATGGATCTGCTTTTCTACCTATCAGGCATCTCAAACTGGACATACCCCAAATTGATTGATCTATTGATTTACCACTCCCCTTCATTAAATATTCTTCTCGTCTATATTGTTTTAGGTCTGTGTAGAAAGGAATTTGGTCTCACTAAAATGATGTCTAGCTTTTGTTCAGCTCCAGGGAAACAATCCTTAAATCCTTGTATAGGAATGTCCTTGGTTTCCAGGAAGGTTTCCTCAAACAGACTTAATAGTTTTCACTAAGGAGGTGACTCATTGTGAGGCTAACTAACCATGATTGCACAGTTAGGAATTTAAGGCATGGAATCTAATAAATTTAATTTAGTCATGTGGGCAGTGATTTAATAAATCATGCTTAGGTAATACAGGCCCAATAAAATATCTGGACTACAAAACTCAGTTGTCTATTGTTAGCAATATTCCATGTGTATTATCACAAGTTGATTCTGAAGAGATAATACATCTTGAGGACACTGAAGCTTGACTTTCGGAACTCTCATAGATATAGCACTATTGTCTTGTCCTTCTGCTGGTTCTAATTTTTATATTTTTCTCTGTGATAAAATTGTAATCATTACGTATAGCACTTTCAGTTAGACGTTCTAGTGAATTATCAAACCTGACAGTGTTTGTGGAAACACTGAAATGAATAATAATCAATTGGTCAGAAGTGAGGAGGACCCTGTAAGTGACACAAACTCTTCACTTACAGTTGGTGTCTAATGTGAGGACTGCTTATAGAGACTAGTGCCCTGAGATTGTGCAGTTTGACAGACTCAGTGTAGCACCTCAACTCAAATGTCACTTTCTAAGTTTGGTGCTCTCTGACCTCACAGTACATATCTACACTCACACCATTATTCTTCATCCTCTGATCTGCTTTATTTTTCTTCATAATGATTTTCATCCTTTGATGTATGTATTTATCTATTTACAAGTGCCAAGAAGATAAGAATGATCTCTGGTCATTGCTATATCCCCAATATTTAAAAAACAATTTGTTTTTCAGTGTATGAAGGAGGCCTAAATTAACACTAAAACATAGACATGTTTTAGATCCAAGCTATACACCAAAATAGTCCACTGAAATTTCCTGCCTTACAAAAAGATCACTGTTTCACATGGTTTCAGAATCCTTTTAGAAAGTGTAGTCAAAATGTGAATTGGATTCAGCCTCACATGGCTTTACTTCACTCACTCCAGTCTAGTTTTTCACAGAGACTAAATCATCCTCTTTTCAGGACACTGCACTAGACTCCTAAGATGGTTCCACCCTTAATTTCTAGAGAAATCCTCCGCTAGTGGCTGACACAAGCCAATGACTTCTAATAGATATGGCCCAAATACTCTGAAATACTCACTGTTTTTATCCCACCCATGTCTTCCTCTTGCTGTCGTCTCTACCTAAATTGGCCCCATCACCCACCCACCTACCTCTTTCATGAAATGATATCCATGTGGAGATAAAAAACAAAGCCCAGATGGTACCTTTATTTCTAGCATATTTCTTACCCTTGGAATCACTTTGTCTATGTTAGGTTCCCACTGTGTTGCAGAGTTTATATTTAGTGACTGTCCCATGAGTTTCTAAACATTGATTTCCCATTCCCCAGGGGCTCCAATATCAATCTTCAGAGTGTAGAAAGTATTTCCCTTCAAATGAGTTGAACTAAAGTTGTTGTGCCTTCCATAGTCAAAAATAGGATTTGTGTGGGCATTTCTCGTGGTGTTATCTCCTAGCACACTATCCAACAAGGGTACCTTTGGAAGGAGGCAGGAAGTCCTGGAGCTATTCTCTGACCAACATTCTGAAGCTGCCTTTCTTAAACATCCTGGGCTCCATCACAAGAAACCCCAAACATCATTCCATATGAAAAATCTATCCTCACAATTAATCCTTGACTTGTACTACTTATCCAAATTCCACTCTTCCCATAACTGCTTGAGAAACAAGTAAATTATTTAATATGACTAAACAGAGTAAACTTTCACATGGGGGTCCTTCTGAATTATCTGTTTACAGAGCAGCAACTTGATAATGCCTAAGTCTTATGCTGTCTGGGTTTGAGTCCTGGCTCTGCTACATAACAGCTGTGTGACCTCAGACAAGTAAATAAACCTTTCTAAACCTCAGTTTCATCCTCTAATATAAAGATATTAATAAAGACTACTGAATAAGGTTTCAGTAAAGATAAATGAGATAATGTATTTTAACTTTCAGCACAGGATCTGACACAAATTAAGTCCTCAGTATCAAATCTCATCCACCAAAGACCACCAGGATTAAGAATACATTAAAGAATTAAGTTATTTCCATAAATTTTTGCAGCAAGAATGTACCCTGGAAGACTCTCAGAGGGAGACTTATTGTTGTTAGGTGCTGTGAGTTGGTACTGACTCAGAGTACAACAGAATGAAACACTGCCTAGTCTTGTGCCAACCTCACAGTTGTTGCTATACTTGAGCCCATTGCTGCTGCCACTATGCCAGTCCATCTCATTGGGGGGTCTTCCTCTTTTTTGCTGATCCTCCACCTTACCAAGCATAACGTCCTTCTCTAGGGATTAGTCCCTCCTGAAAACATATCCAATATATGAGCAACAAAGTCTGGCCATTTTAGCTTCCAGGGAACATTTTGGCTGTACTTCCTCCAACACAGATTTGTTCATTCTTTTGGCAGTCCGTGGACATTAAAATATTCTCTTCCAGCTCTATAACTCAAATGCATCCATTCTTCTACAGTCTTCTTTATTCACTGCCCAATGTTCATATGCTTACGAGGTTGTTGAAAATATCATGGCTTAAGTCAGGCACACCTTAGTTCTCTAACTGACATCTTTGCTTTTGAACACTTTAAAGAGTTCTTGTGCAGAAGATTTGCCTTTCTTGATTTCTTAACTGCTGCTTTCATAAGTATTGATGGTTGATCTCAGCAAAATGAAGTCTTTGACAACTTCAAACTGTTCTCCATTTATCTTGATGTAATTTATTGGTCCAGTGGTGAAGATTTTTGTTTTCTTTACATTGAGGTGCAACCTATGCTTAAGGCCGGGGTCCTTGATCTTAATCAGTAAGTATTTTAAGTCCTTTTCATTTTCAGCAAGCAAGTTTGTATCATCTGCATATGATAAGGTTATATTAATGATTTATCCTCCAATCCTGATACCACATTTTTCTTCATATAATACAGCTTCTCAGATTATTTCTCAGCATACAGATTGAATAAGTATGGAGAAAGAACACAAACCTGGCCCACACCTTTCCTAATTTTAAGCCATTCAGAGAACGCTTCTTCTGTTCAAACAATTGCCTCTTGGTCTATGTACAGGTTTCTCATGAGCACAATTAAGTGTTCCGGGATACTCATTCTCTTCAATGTTGTCCATAGCTTGTCGTGATCCACACAATCGAAAGCCTTTATGTAATCAATAAAACACAGGTAAACATCTTTGTAGTATTCTCTGCTTTCAGCCAAGATCCAGCTGATGTCAGCAATGATATTCCTCATTCCACGTCCTCTTCTGAATCCTACCTGAGCCTCTAGCAGCAACCTGTCAATGTACTGCTACAGCCATTTTTTAAATTCCAGAGGGAGAATTAGGGAGATTTAAAAGGGAGAGGACGTTTAGAAATTTGGGGTTTGTGATTTAAAGGTGGGAGTAGAGAGTTAAGTGCTGGTTTGAAATTGGATGGTATTACGAATTGGGAGCATTTTGATGAACGGCTATCTTAATATTTTTATCTAAAGGTAGAGAGATTTAAGAAGCTAAAATTGGCACTGGTAAAGAAGTAACAATCATTCCAATGTCAAAAAGGGAAAGAAAAGTGCTTACTCTGACTGGGGAAGTGGGAACACAGAGTGGTCATTTCTACATCTCTTTTTCAAAACCTGATCAGGGACTCTTTAGAGATAACCCCTCATCAAATAATATAAGATTGTTCTTGGGAAGAGTGCATCACCAACCTCCCTGAACCTCCACAAGTTGTACTATATAAATTACTACTTCAAATTGGTAGCTGGAATGAATAATGAACCATGTGAATCACAGTTTCTAATACTTTAAGACAGAAGAACTACATAGTGTCTGGTTACCACTACAGACTGTTCTGATCAGAACCTCAAAAGGCACTGAGCAGAAGGTGAGAAAAATGTAGGACAAAATTCTAGTTCATAGAAAAGATCAGATTTATTGTTCTATAGAGACTGGTAGAAACTTTTAGACACCCTTCAAATCTGGAACTAAACCTGCATCTCCCTCCCACCATTCAGAGGATTACTTTGCAGTCAAACAACAGTCAGGGCTATAAAGTGAATAATAACTCGTCAGGGATGTGCTCCACAGAACAATCAATCACTCTAGACCAAAAGGAAAGCTTTTCCCTCAAACAGAAGGCAGGAGGTTCTGGGGAAAAAAAGGAGGAACCCAAGGAAGAAGCAAAGAGAGGGCTGTTACAATGAGGCAATTTCAGCTAATGCACTGAAACAAAATATGTATAAACTGTTAATCTAATTCGCTCTCTAAACTTTTACTCAAAGTATAACTTAATTAACGAATTAATTACATAGACTTGGTAGCTGACCTTTGTTTCCAGCTACATCATTCACGGTGCTGGGGGCGGGGAGGGGGATAATATCACTTCTTCTACAGTAAGAGACTGAGAAGGACAGAGATGTTGATGGTGGTCATAATTTAGCTCTCTAGTGCACAGAGTAGAGTGGAGAGGGACACAGAAGATATCTGCAAGTATGGTGGGTGGAAAATGAAGCAGGGTTACAAACAGAGAAAACCACACAAACACAAAAACTCAGGGAAGATTAAGGAGCATCTGTCCATAGTTGCAGTGTGGGGAGCCTGGTAATAACCCAACAGTAAGACCAGCTACATAAGTTTCAGGAAAAACAGTTCAGACTTTAAGAAAGGCATCCCTTTCTTAAAATTTACAGATTTCAATATGGTAACAGCAGACCATCAAGCAAAGTGCAGTGTTTCTTAGACAGGAGCCCTCTGCAATTGCGCAGCTCACTTGGCCCTTTGAATCTAGATAAATTTAAGTTCTTTCCACTATGTGCATCTCTGAATATTGATTCTCTGATGAGCTGCTAGTATTTTATTTTGAAAAAGGAAGATCAAATAGAAGTTTACAGGAGAGCTGGCCAAGAAAGAAGACCAGTGTCAACTATTTTTTCTCTTGAAGAAACACATTTCAGTGTTTTGGTAAAAGTGCTGCTTCTTATAAATATGTGCTTTTTCAAGGTAATGGAAAAAGTTCTGGCAGTGACTCACAAAGCAACCCGATTCTCTTAGGTTAACACTCTTCCCTAATACCAGGCAGGAGGAATCTGGCTTCCTCCTATGACAAGATGAGAGACCAAATAATAAGTGTTAAAATGTTGGCAACACTAATTTCAGAAGGAAAACCAATACCCATCAACATCTTCTGACCTGTGGATTATTCCCAGAGTTCCATCCTGTAAAAATTACCCACAATCTCAGCATGGTGGTGGACTCCGTGGTTACAGTAATTATAGTAATCAAAATGGCCAGTCATCTAAGCAGCATATTGCCCATCTGATGAACAGGCCTGACTGTGAGCAAGACAGAGCTGGGATATGAATATGAATTTCCCTCACTACCTCCTGAAACTCAGCTCTGCTTTTCACAGTCCAAATGCAAAATAGTTTAGCTGTTGTGGAAAGCAGTTTGGGAGTTCCTCAAAAAGCTAAATGTAGAGCTACAGTTGTTGCTATTTAGTGCCATTGAAATGCTTTCAACTAATAGCAACCTTGTATAGGATTTCCAAGGAGCAACCGATGGGTTTGGACCACCAACCTTGTGGGTAACAACAGTCCATTGTTTATGTTACAGTGCCACAGCAGAACTCTTTATGACCCCTGCAATTCCATTCCTAGGTATAAACCCAAAGGACTTGATAGCATCAATGCAAACAGACACAAGTACATCAAAGTACATTACAGCACTATTTATAATAGCCAAAGGAGGACACAGCCTAATTATGCATCAGCATATGAATAAACAAAATGTGGTATATATACACAGCGAAATGGTAGTCAGAAATTAAATACTGGCAAATCCTACAACATGGCTGAACCTTAAAAACATAAAGCTGAGTGAAATCAGTCAATGACAAAAGGACAAATATTTTATGATCTCACTTATATAAAATGCTAAAAATAGGCAACTGTAAGCTTCTCTAGTGGCTACCAAGGGCTGGAGTCCTGGTGTGGAGCTGTAGGATAAGCACTGGACTGCTAACTGCAAGATTGGTAGTTCAAACCCACAGCTGCTCCTTGGAAACCATAGACAGGGTCACTATGAGTTGGAATTGACTTGACTGCCCTGAGCAACAACAAGAGCTGAAGGGAAGGAAAGCCACTGTTTGGGAAGCAGTGCATTTCTGTTTATGGCGATGGGCATTTTGGTAATGATTAAAGGTAGTGGTTGCACAACATAATGTAATTGTCATCACTAAATTGCACACCTGATGAATGCTGAATTGTTGAAGGCTGTGCTATATAAATTTTTACAATAAAAAAATCTACTCACAATCCACAGTAGATCTTATCATTTAAGAATTCAGGGAAAATGATCTATGAGATTATTTTTACTTGCCTTCTACTAGGAATAATACATTTCAAGTACTACTAGTTGCTTGTGAGTCTACTATCTATAACTTATAATAATCACATTTTTCTGAGTAGAACTCTGTTCCATAGGGTTTTTAGTAAATGATTATTCAGAAGTAGATTGCTAGGCCTTTTTTCCAAGGTACTTGTGGGTGAACTTGAATCTCCAACTTTTTGGTTGTCAGTCAAAGGTGTTAACTATTTGTACTACACAGGGAGTCTTCTTGAGGGCCTAAGGCCATATGGTCATTCAATAGCCCTCATATCCTTTTGTTAAATGTTAGCATCCTTATAAGTGTGGTTGGTGGTTATGTCATGTGGAATTGGAACCAACTCATAGCTACCCTGTACAGGGTTTCCGAGGCTGTAAATCTTTACGGGAGCAGAAAGCCTCATCTTTCTCCGGCAGAACAGCTGGTAGTTTCAAACTGCTGACCTTGAGGTTCACAGCCCAATTCGTAACCACTACACTACCAGAGCTCCTTCCTTATAAGTGTAGAGGAAAGTATACCTCTATGCCACTACCCCACAACCTCTCTACCAGCAATTTTGTAACACAGAAAGCATAATAAGATGTGTCAGCAGGTAAGCAAACAGTTCTATCGCCTGTTCTTATAGGCTCCAAATTATTCCACTTGGTGTCCTCAGACCTTGTGACAACACCTTGCACTGAATGTTCTCTCCCAAGGTGATCCAGTGATATTCTAGCAGTTGCTACTGTTGTCTGCCTTTGAATCAGTTCCCACTCACAGCCATCCAGCACAGGATTTTCAACACTGTAAATCTTCACTGAAGAAGAAAGTTTCATCTTTGTAACAGTTGTTGTTAGGTGTTATGGAGTCAATTCCAACTCAGACTGACTTTATGCACAACAGAACAAACCACTGCCTGGTCCTTGGTCATCTTCACAATTGTTATTTATGTTTGAAACCATTGTTGCTGCCATTGCATAAATCCATTCTGTTGGGTTTCTCCTCTTTTTTGCTGACCCTCCACTTTTCCAAACGTGATGTCTTTTGTCCAGGAATCTGTCCCTCCTGATAATATGTCCAAAGTATGAGAGTTGAAGTCAAAAACAAGTCAGTCAACTGCATGTTGAGATCATTTGACTAAGTCCCTGTAAAGTAGAGGAACACAGAAGCAATAGAACTCTGAGCATAGATTCTTACTCAGAAGTGATTAGGTTCTCAGGTTGGTTGGAGTCTTATTCTTTGTTCCTACAGAGTAGAGGGCATTGATACCTTTCTGATCAACTATCACCTCAAATACCAATTACATCATCATAAAAAAAGTATTTACTATTCGCCTACTTGGCAACCTGGCCAACTGATTAGAAGAGATCCATATTTATGCCCACTCCAACAGAATGTGGAGATCATCGAATAACATCATTAATATTACATGAGAGAAAATTTTTCTAAAGATAACTCAAAAAGAGCTACAAAAGTATATCAACAGGGAACTGCCAGAGGTTCAAGCTGGATCTAGATATAATTGCTGACATTAGTTGGATCTTGGCTGAAAGCAGAGAAAACCAGAAAGATGTTTACCTGTGCTTTATTGACCATGCAAAGACTTTGTGCTATGTGGATCATGACAAACTATGGATAACATTGTGAAGACTGGGTATTCCAGAACACTTACTTATATTCATGTGGAACCTGTACATAGACCAAGAGGCAGTCATTCAAACAGAACAAGGAGACACTGAATCGTTTAAAATTAGGAAAGATGTATTCTTTCAACACATTTATTAAATCTGTATGCTGAGCAAATTATCTGAGAAGCTGTATTATATGAAGAAGAAAATGACATCAACATTGGAGGATGACTCATTAATAATTTATGATATGCAGATGATACAATCTTGCTTTCTGAAAGCAAAGAGGACTTGGAATACTTACTGATGAAAATTAAATACCACAGACTTCAGTATAAATTGCACCACAACATAAAGAGAATAAAAATTCTCACCACTGGATCAATAAACAACATCGTGATAAATGGGGGAAAGATTGAAGTAGTCAAAGACTTCATTTTACTTAGATACACTACCAACACGCATGGAAGTCGCAGTCAAGAAACCAAAAAATATTAATGAGTCTTCCTCCAATCCTGATGCATGTTCTTCTTCAAATTTGCATTCAGCTAATCTGCTGAACAAGGTGCTCTGGTAGCGTAGTGGTTACGAATCGCGCTGCTAACCTCAGAGTCAGCAGTTCGAACTACCAGCTGTTCCATGGGAGAGAGATGAGGGTTTCTGCTCCCATAAAGATTTACAGCCTCGGAAACCCTGTACAGGGTCGCTTTGAGTCGGAACCAACTCCACAACACATAACAACAATCTGCTGCACAAGACCTCTTTAAAGTGTTGAAAAGCAAAGATGTCATTTTGAGGACTAAGGTGCTCCTGACCCACACTGTGGTATTTTCAATAATCTCATATGAAAGTTGAACAGTGAATAAGGAAAATGAATTGGTACATTTGAGTAATGATGTTGACATAAAATACTGAAAGTATCATAGACTGTCAGAAAAAAATAAACGTATATGGGGAGAACATCAGGCAGAATGCTCCTTAGACGTTAGGATGGTGATATTTCATTTCTCATACTTCAGACATATTATCAGGAGAGACCAGTCCCTGGAAAAGTACATCATGCGTGGTAAAGTGGAGTGTCAGTGAAAAAGAGGAAAATCTCCCACTGAGATAGATTGGCACATTGTCAGCAGCAGTGACCTCAAGCATAACAACAATTGTGAGGATGGCAAAGGACCAGGCAGTGCTTCCTTCTGCTGTACATAGAGTCACTATGAGTCAGAACTAACTCAACAGCACTTAACAACAACAGCAAGAATTCTCCTAATGCTAATAAACAAAGACTCCAGTAAGGATTTTCACAAAGGCATAAGAAAGCCTGAAGCAAATCGTCCTAAAATGCGAATTGGATTCACAGTTAGGAAGCTTTAAAGGAATCCTGGTGTGGCACTGTAGGTTAATGTGTCAGACCACAAAGCCATTTGAACTACAAAGTCTGTGGTTCAAGCTCACCAGCTGCTTCTTGGAAACCCTATACAGGGTTGCTATGGGTCGGAATCGACTCGACGGCACTTAACAACAACAACAACAATCATATGGAGTCTCTGGCTGGCACAAACAGTTAAGCTTTAACATCTAGCTAATATGTTGGTTAAACCCACCCTGAAATGCTCCAAAGACTGGCGTGGTGGTCTGCTTCCAAAAGGTCACAGCCTGGAAAACCCTGTGGAGCAGTTCTACTCTGCACACTTGAAGTTACAATGAGTCAGAATCAACTCAAAGGTAACTATTCATCCCACTTTGGAGACCCTCCGGGTGGGAGGATATAAAAGACAAGAAGCCAAAAATCAAGGGATCTGCTGACAGACTAGTCCTAGTAAGGTCTAGGTCAGGTGGAGAAAAAGTTTAGGAAGGAGAATAAAAAGAAGTGTGAGCTGTAGGTGTGAGCAGTAGAAAGACAGAGAGCTTTAGTCAGACTCATAATTAGAAAATGAATTTAAGGGGAGGACAGTTCAAAATAGAGCACTTTTAGATTATAAGTGCTTTCTTGTTGTTGTTGTTAAGTGCCGTTGAGTCGGTTCTGATTCATAGTGACCCTGTATAGGATTTCCCTGGAGTGGCTGGTGAGCTTGAACCCCCGACCTTGTGATAAACACCAACCTTGCGGTTCACATCGACCTTGCAGTCCAGCTTATTAACCCACAGTGCCATACCAGGACTCCATATATAGGGTCTCCGAGGAGCAGCTACTGGGTTTGAAACACCGACCTAGTGGCTCAAACTGAACTTATGGTCCAGCACATTATCCTAAGCACCACACTAGGACCCTTTACACTATAGATATTTGATTAATTCAGAAATAATTATCCCAGTTTTCTGTAACAACGGCCTTTTGCTACAATGTAGGTCATTAAAAGCTCTTGAATAAAGTTTTGAGTGTGGTTTTGGTTTTATGTAAGATCAGAATTTTCTATTGTAAACCACAAGACAAGGGCTTCAAACTATTTCCTGGCACCAGCAGGGGTCAGGAGAGAGCCATCTAACTGCTCCCAGAGTGCTAAGGGAGTGTCTGCAAGGGGCCGATCAGGTTCACTTCACTTCTAGAGGAGGTGAGGGGCCCGGGAGGGCAGTGGAAAGGGGAGGGAGAGGCAGCTGGAGGGAGGGTTGACAAAAAGAGACAAGAAAATGAAGGATTGCTAATGAGAGCTAGCCCCCAAGCATCGCAAAAGAAGAACTCTGCGGACCCTGTCTGCTGTGTGCCTGGCCATCCTCCTCTTTCGTCTGTGATTACAGAGTTTGAGTCTCTTCCTCCTGTCACAGGCAGTGCCAGGCCCACACTGCCCTGCCTCGTTCCAAGACAACTCACTCTAGTTTCCAAATCATTCCCAGACTTTGCTTTCTCTCAACTTTCATAAGTGTTCTCGCCAGAGTAACTCAGTCTTTGTCCCCTGGTTCTCTGAGAACCTGCCAGCATCTCCCCCTGGCCCCACCCAAGAAAGTATCACTAAAAATGCAATATTCTTTTTTCCTTCCACAGTGCTATACTTCCTGGAAGCCTCTGTAATATGGGAAAATTTAGTTTGTCTGCTTTCAAGTTTAAAATTTCCACCATCAGCTCAGCCTCAGTGTCTCACATTTTGGCACAAGCAATCCCCTGCCTTCTGTCTACTTCGCTTCTAAATCACTTTATTCAAACCCTGAACTCTTCAAAAATCAGGCTTACTAACAGAAGCAAGTAGGCTGACTGATTGATGTCTGAGCCTCAACTTTGTTCACACCCAGAGGGCCAGATGAACACTTAAAAAGCTGAGAGAGTATCAAGTTACTCCCCCATTAGCTACCAGTTCTGACTTGTCATGAGGTGCCAAAAACACTGTCTGACACTTGATATGTACTATCTCAAAGACTCCCACAATTCTGCAATAATAGTATCACCCCAGTTTACAGCTGGAGAAACTGAAGTACAAACATAGTAAGTCACTTGTCCAAGATTTGATCCCCTAGTAATTGGAAAACCCAGGATTCAAATCCAGGTGTATGTGACTAGGACTCGTTTCTCTTACTCTCAAAACTTGTCGTTGTACTATTCTAGTTGAGTGGAATATCATTTCTTCAGGACTGAGAACTGCAGAAATCATTAAATTATCTAATTTCTATTTGGTCTGTCAAAGAAAATAGAAAAAGTACTAAATACAAAAACACCCCCATTCCCCGCACACATTCTAGGGGTAGAGATGGGCGTCTGTGAGGGGTAGTAATACATGCTAGGACAGGGGCTTTGAAGCTCTGTAATATCAAGGTTTGAACACTGGCTCTACCAACCAGCAACTCTGGAAATTTGAGTGCAACCAACCTCTGTGAGTTCAGTTTACTTAGTTGTAAAATGGTGATGTTATTCAGTGCTATTGAATCAATGCCAACGCATAGAGACCCTGTATAGCTTTCCGAGGAGCAGCTGGTGAGTTTAAACAGCCAACCTAGTGGTTCAAAGCGCCCTTGTGGTCCAGTGCTTATTCTACAGTGCCACACCAAGACTCCTAAAATGGGATAATATTAACCTACTATACAAGACATAAGGTAATTGCAAAGATTGAATGTGCTGAAATACATGAATGTGCTTAACAAATGTTCCCCATTTCTCATTCCATTGCACACAGTGCGATGCACAACTTCCTAGAACCTCATCTAAGTGTCCCAGTGCCAAATGGGATGTCAGCTTTGAATTACATGAATTTGGAGCCTTTCATAGGAATTTTTCTTTTCTTTTTTTTTGATTTTTACTTCTTACATTTCTAATGAAGAAATGAAGGTATTTTCTGTTACATGAATATGAAAAGTAGCAATTGTCCTAAGAGAGCAAAGGACACCCACAATTATCTCAAGCATTAAACTGTGGGCATCTGGGTTTATGGGAAATACAGCAGGGCTCACTCCTGATTTTGCAGGAAGAAGCAGGAAGGAGGAGGGGCTATAAAGAAAATAAGGAGAACTGGCCTCTAGCTCAATAACTTCCCCAGAGAGAGTAGGAATCTTACAGAGGCGGATTTCCTTTTCTGGGGTTGCCCACTGCCCACACTCCTTTCCTTTCCCGGCTGCTGCTGGCTCACTAAACCAGCAATTAATCACCCCTCTAGTTTAAGTTCTGAAAGGATTCCAGCAGAAACCAGGTGATACTGAGGAAATCCAAGAAGAACCCACCCACACTAGGTTGTTAAGTGCCCAAGAGTCTTTTCCTACTCATAGTGACCCTATATAGTTTGCAAGAAACAGCTGGTGGGTTTGAACTACAGACCTTGCTTTTCAAACTGACCTTGTGGCCCAGTGCTTATCCTACCGCATCACAACGGGACTCCACCCATACTTTGCTTTTGTTGTTAAGTGTCTTCCTTCAAGTCCTTTCTGACTCACAGCGACCCTGAATAGGGTTTCTGAGGAACAGCTGATGAGGTTGAACTACCGACCTTCCGGTTCAAACCCATGTTGCAATGGAGTACTTATCCTACATTGTCATGCGGGTCAGTTTTGGTCTAGGTATATTCATTTAAAAACCCTGGTTGCATAGTTGTTAAATGCTTTGCTGTTTACCTAAAGTGGGAGGTTAGAACCTACTAGTCACTCTGTGGGAGAAAGAAGTAACAGTCTGTTTCTGTAAATATTTACAGTCTTGGAAACCCTATGTAGCTAGTCCACTCTGTCCTATAGTAGCATCATGAATTGGAATTGACTCGATGACAACTTTTGTTTATCAGTTTGTTTTACTCATAAGTTAATCATCAGAGATAAACAGTGGTCTATGTAAAAAATTCCCTTACATCGAAAATCAGTTGTGACAAGGCAGTACTTTTTACCAAGTATTAGGCCTTGAAATACCTGAAACTGTTGCTGGTGAGTCCATGCCAACTCATGTTTGTTCAAGTAGAAGTGTACTCTCTAGGGTTTTGAGTGACTGTTTTTTTGGAAATATATTGGCAGTCCTTTCAAAAGCGGTGTCTCTAGATCAAGGGTAGAGAATTTCCAGCCCACAAGCTGTGTAAAACCTGCAAAATAATTTGGTCTGACCCTGCCAAGGCGATCACAGTTCCTTGTTGTTGTTGTTGTTGTGGTGGTGGTTAAGTACCATCAAATCAGTTCTGACCTATGGCAACCCTGTACAGGCTTTCCAAGGAGCAGCTGATGAGTTTGAACCATCAACCTTGCGTTTCAAACAGACCTTTCAGTCCAGCACAGTAACCCACAGCACCATCATCTTTGCTGTTGTTGCTACTAAGTGCTGTTGAGTCAGTTCTGACTCATAGCAGCCCTGCATAGGATTTCCAAAGAGTGGTTGAGTAAGTTAATTAAATGTTTGACCAAATATAGCAGGCTAATTTTTAAGCTGATAATTTTGTATGGCCTGCAAATGATTTTATAAATTTTGGCAGAAAAAGAAGTTTCCCACTCCTACTCTAGATAAATTTGAACCTTTCATTTTTCAGATAGGAACAGAACAGGTTAAACATTTGCACCACACAGGGACTCAAGATTCCTATCTGGTATACAGCAAACATAAGGAGCTCTGGTAGCGTAGTGGTTACGAATCGGGCTGCGAACCACAAGGTCAGCAATTCGAAACTACCAGCTGTTAGACAGGAGAAAGATGAGGCATTCTGCTCCCGTAAAGATTTACAGCCTCGGAAACCCTGTTCAGGGTCGCTATGAGTTGGAACCGACTCCACGGCACATAACAACAACAACAAATACAGTAAACATAGAACTCTGTCTTCTAGGCTATAAAAAAAGAAAACACAACAAAACAAAAACATAATTAAGACAATGGTTTACTCAGAATCACAACTGAACGGGGAAACTCAAATACTTGTATTACACAGTGAACAAAATTATAAAATTTTGCTCTTTAATTACTGTGGCCTCAAAAAAGTTATTTTCTTATCTGTATTTTACTAACTGAGCTACAAAGTAGAACTAAAAATGCTGACTCACCAAAAAATTCAAATGGAAATAAATTGTGACTTTTTAAATATCATGTTTTCATTTATATGTCAAGAATTGGAGAAATATTAACAAGAATCAGAAAAGACATGTGACCTATACAGACCTAATAAAGGAAACCTGGTAAATAAATAAAAAATACAAAATGAAAGGTAGTCAGCAATTGTGTTTCAAGAGAAAAAACTTTGAGTTCAAAATTATTAAGTGCCATCGAGTCAGTTCCAACCCACAGTGACCCTGTATAGGTTTCCAAGGAGTGACTGGTGAGCTTGAACCACTCACCCTGCAGTTCAAATGGCTTTGCAGTCTGGAACATTAACCCACAGCACCACACCAAGAGAGTGTGAAAGGAAGTAAAACTATAAGAAATTCATGACCCATACAGGAAGGGATTAAAAATAATAATTATTATTCCATATAACTGGCTATCAGGGTGCATAAAATGGAGGGAAAGGAAATAAATAAGGCTATGAAAGGAAAGAAGGACCAAATTGTAAAGGCTCTGAAGAGTTTGAATTTGCCTCTTAAGACATGGGGAGTATTCAAACAAGAGGTGGCTCTTTCTGAGACACCTGTCTGTGTTAGAAAAGCTTTTATTATTTAGGATCTGTGAGTAGAAACCTGTTTTCTATGGTTTGATGAGATTTTGATATGAAATGTATTGAAGGATGAGGCAAAGAAAGATAAAGACAAGAAAAGAAGTCACAGACATGTGAATGGGGGAAGGATGGCAAAGCCAGGAGCTCAGACACTGATAGACTGTCTGTAGAAAATGGAGGAATTTTCTTTCTGTTATACTTTGTTACATTCCCTAGGGAAAACAATAAATGATGACACTTTTGATAAAGTCTCACAATTGTAGGCAAGGTTCCTGATGCCATCTGCTAGAATCTTAACTCTAATGAAAAGCAAACATTGCTTTCTGTAAACCTGGTACTTTTTCCCGTGAAACAGCATGTGGAGATTGAATTTCCACTGAGCTCTGCTTCACAGATGACTACAACAAATTGCCAAAGAGATGTGAGCGCCTTCAGGGCAAAGGGATGTCTTCTTCATTACCATACGTGCAATTCCTACAAGAGGCCTGGTGTATGGTAGACATATTCCATAAATATTTATTTGCATAAACAGCAGAACAAATTGACTGAACAAAGAGTTTATGATGGCCAGAAAGATTTTAAGCTAACTTACAGTCACTGAAGCCCTCAGAGATTGATCAATTTATATGACTCATCTTCCTAAGTGTTCTTTCCTTCAGCATTTTTCTTCCATGTCTAAGAAAAGAAATCTCTCTACTGCCATACGATTCCCAGGGAAAGGAGTCAGGAGAAGCAACCTGGCCAAGCCACAAGCTTGCTTCCTGAAAACTTGCAGCAGCTCATCTCCAGTGGAATCTCTCTCTGAAGATAAACTGCTTTCCATACTTTGCAATCCTCTGTCCAAACTCTACAAAGCATTGCATATATCAAAATAAGCTGTCTCTAATCCTATCTTCATCTTGTCCTCAATTACCCTTTCTAGCTTCCCTTCCAAGTTCCCCTATTAAATGTGCAATCTGCAGCATGTGGGTGTACTTTGGAGTTATAAGTGATCTTATAAGAATGATACACATAGACTTCCGGTAGGGGGTGCAGGGAAAGCAGACACAGACAATGAAAACTCCTCTGCCAAAGCCCCAAAAAAGCAGAGAAAGAGCAGTCCACAGAAAAGCTGCACAGCTTTGGATCTTGTGTAAGGTTCCAGGCACCAATTTCCCACGCCCATTCAGAAGAAATCTGCCTGTGGAAGCAAAATATGGTGATTTCTGGACTGATCCAGCCATGGCAGCCAGAAGTCCTCAGGCCAGAGGGCGGGGTCACATTCAAGCAGAGGCAGTGACCCAGCTCGACAAGCCATGGAGCAGGGTGTCTGGAGGAAGAGATGTGACCGATTTTTCATTTTTCACTTATCTCTTCTCTTCACCCCAATCGCACCCTCACTGCACAGCCCAGCGGCCTTCAGGCGGGTGGGAGCACACCCCAACAGGGTCCAGCATTGCACCCACAATTTTCCAATAGCACAGAGAGGAAACCCACAAGCTGCTTCTAATGACATTTTGACCGTGGGAACCAACCCCAAAGTTTACCTAGGCGGGACCCTTTGCACAGCAAAGTCCAGTGGACAGTGTCAATTACAATTTTATTTTTGTTTTTGATTGGTCGTTTCTGTCTGCTTTTATATTGTTTCTGTCTTTGGTCCTTTGGCCTCACTCTGCTCACAGGGGTTGGAGCTTTCTCTTCCTACTTTACCCAAGAAGAGACAACAATAGTACCCATTTAGCCAAGCTACAACCACACCTTGTAATACCCCACCATTTGGACAAGAGCCTAAACTAGCTGCTTGGCATTACATGTGAAAAGGGAAGCCTATCTCCAGATCATATCCATCAGGATATGCTCAACAAGCTTAACAACAAAGCAACATACATCCATTTAAGCATTAAAAACTCACATAACTGTTGAAAATGTCCAAGAAAACACAATTAAAGATCTCAACACATATCCAAAAGCAGAGAAAAGTAACTGAGACAAATGAGTTGGAAGCAGACACAGACTTTTCAGTAGAAGAGCAGGCTCTGAATATGCCTGAGAAGGAATTCAGAAGAATAAATTGGAAACAAATTCAAATGTACTGAAAAGGGATGAAGGAAAATAAGGAAGAAGTCAGGAAAGTGCTACAGGAGCAATCAAACAAGATAAATACATCATTGGAAACAACCCAAAACCTGCAAAAAGAAGTTCAGATGATTAATAATAAAATATCAGAAATGGACAATACACTGAAAGGGCAAAGGAGTAGAACTGAAGAGCTGGAAGCGAGAACAAGCGAACTGGAAGACAAATCTCTCAATACTGCTAAGATAGAAGAGCAAGCAGAAAAAAGGATGAAAAATTTGAAGACAGTCTAAGATTCATGCTGGATAACATGAAGAGCAATAACTTGAGAATTATTGGCATTCCCGAACAGGAAGAATCACTGAAGTCCACAGAACAGATAGTTGAAGAGCTTCTGGAAGAAAAATTTCCTAACATCTTGAAGGATGAGATGAAAAACATTCAAGAAACTGAAAGAACCCCAGGAAGGATAGGCCACACACACACACACACACAAAAAATCACCGAGACATATCATAATGAAGCTCTCCAAAATCAAAGAAAAGGAGACAATCTTAAAAGTAGCCAGGGAAAAAAGAAGTGTTACCTACAAAGGCAAGTAAATCAAATTAAGCTCTGACTTCTTAGCAGAAACCATACAAGCAAGAGGCAATGGGGAGACATATAGAAAACCCTAAAAAGAAAAAAAAAAAAAAAATGCCAAAAAAGAATCGTCTATCAGGTAAAACTGTCAATCATATATGCTGGTGCAGTCAAAACATTCCAGGATAAGCAGAAGCTAAGAGATTTAGTTAAAGCCAATCCAGTGCTTCAAAACATTCTAAAGGGAGTTCTTTAGAATGAAAACTAGCAAGAACATACAACAACCAGAGATTGACAGACATGGCAACACCACCTGGAACTCGGTTGTTGGATAGCAGAGTTCCCAGTGGCCCAAAATTACAGCAGTGAATTCGGAGGACCTGTGAGGCCAACCAAAGATCAAAATATTAACAATATCAAAGAAGGGAAAAATATAGGAATAGAGATCCAGGTGGTGAGGCGGTCGAGTAGATGACAGGATACAGTAGACTGTCTTAAATGCAGGGAAAATTTAACAGACTATAAGGTAACCCCAAAGAAAATTAATACTTCACAACTTACCATGAAAATGAAGATCCAAACAGAACAAGGAAACATTAAAATAAAGAAGAAACCGACAAGAATTAGCACAAAAAACATGAACGCAGCACAAGAAGGCATGCAGAACAAAGGAACAAAAAGCACCAGAAAAAATTAACATAATGACAGCAGTTAATCCATACCTATCAATAATTACCTGTCAATGGATTAAATGCACTAATGAAGAAAAAGAGAGTGGCTGAATGGATAAGAAAATAAGACCATTCAACATGGTCCCTGCAAGAGACACATCTTACAACAAAGACAAAAGCAGACTAAAAGTTAAAGGAAGGGAAAAAAATATACCAAGCTAAAGCAATACAAAACAAGTAGGAGTGGCAATACTAATCTCTGATAAAATAAACTTTAAGGCAAAAACCACCATAAGAGATAAAGAAGGACATTATATCGTGATTAAAAGGTCAGTTGAACAAGATGACATAACCATAATTAACATCTACGCTCCAAATGAAAGAGCACCAAGATATATAAAGCAAACCCTACTAGAATTGAAGAAAGAAATAGAAAAACCTACAATTATAGTGGGAGATTTTAATACACCACTTTCAAAAAGGGATAGAACAACCAGAAAGAAACTCTACAAAGCTACAGAGGAACTAAACAGCACAATCAACCAACTTGACCTCATAGACGTGTACAGAGCATTCAACCTAAGAACAGCACAATATACATTCGTTTCCAGTACACCTGAAACATTCTCCAGAATTGACCATGTGTTAGGTCACAAAGCAAGCCTCCATAAATTTACAAACATCAAAATACTACAAAACATCTCCTCAGACCACAGCGCCATAAAATTAGAAATCAACAATAAGAAGACCAAGGAAATAAAGTATAATACATGGAGACAGAATAATACCCTGCTGAAGAGCCACTGGATGATAGAAGAAATTAAACATGAATTCAGAAAGTTCCTAGAAACAGACAAGAATGAAAACACAACATATCAAAATCTTTGGGACACGGTGAAAGCAGTGCTGAGAGTACAATTTATTGCAATAAATGCACACATCCAAAAAGAAAAAATAATCAAGATTAACATATTAACACAACATCTCCAGCAACTAGAAAGAGGCCAACAGAGGGAACCTACAGTCACCAAGAGAAAAGAAATAATAAATATCAGAGCAGAAATAAACAAGATAGAAAACTGAAAAACTATAGAAAGAATCAACAGGACAAGAAGCTGGTTCTTTGATAGGATCAATAAAACTGACAAACCATTGGCAAACCTAACAAAAGAAAAGAAGGAGAAGACACAAATAACATGGATTAGAAACCACATGGGCAATGTCACAACAGAACCAAAGGAAATCAAAAGGATAATAACAGAATGCTATGAAGAGTTGTACTCCAACAAATTTGAAAACATAGAAAAGATGGATACACTTAAACTTACACAGAGTGAAGTAGAAGACTTGAACAGACCCATAATGATAGAAGACATTGATCAGGTCATCAAAAAATTCCCAATCAAAAGAAGTCCAGGTCGAGATGTCTCCACGGGTGGGTTCTACCAGACATTCAGGGAAGAGCTGTCACTAATTCTACTCAAATTATTCCACAATATAGAGGAGGATGGAAAATTCATAATACATTTTATGAAGCTAGCATAAACCTCATACCCAAACCAGGGAAGGACATCACTAAGAAAGAAAATTACAGACCAATATCCCTCATGAACATAGATGCAAAAATTCTCAACAAAATCCTAGCACATCAAAAAAATAATACATCATGACCAAGTGGGATTCATATCAGGGATGAAAGGATGGCTCAACATTAGAAAAACAATCATTGTAATCTACCATATAAACAAGAACAAAAATACATGATCATATCGATGGATGCAGAAAAGGAATTTGACAAAATCCAACATTCAGTTTTATCCATTCCTGATAAAAACACTCAACAAAGGAGGAATTGAAGGGAAATTCCTCAACATAACCAAGAGCATAAATACAAAATGAACAGCCTACATTACTCTCAATGGAGAGAAACTGAAAGCCTTCCCTCTGCTAACAGGAACCAGACAAGGATGCTCTTTGTCACGACTCCTATTCAATATTGTGCTGGAAGTCTTAGCCATAGCTATATGACAATATAGGGAAATCAAGGGCATCTGAATTGGCAAAGAGGAAATAAAACTTGCTCTGTTTGCAGCTGATATGATCCTATATATAAAAAATCCCAAAGGCTCAGTAAAAAAGCTACTAGACTCATTGGAGGACTCAGTAAAGTGGCAGGGTATAAGATCAATATTGAAAAATCTGTTGGATTCCTCTATATCAATAATGGCAGTGCTGAAAAGGACATTAGGAAAACAATACCATTTACAATAGCCACCCAAAAGATGAAATATCTAGGAATAAATGTGACCAGAGAAAAAAATGACCTATACAAAGAAAACTACAGAACACTCCTACAAGAAACCAAAAGAGACCTACAAAAATGGATAGGAAGACTTAACATTGTGAAAATGTCAATATTGCCCAAAGCATTTTACACATATAATGCAATCCCAATCCAGATTCCAATGACTTTCTTCAAAGAGACGAAAAAAACAATTACAAAGTTTATATGGTAAAGAAAGAGACCCAGTATAAGCAAAGCACTGCTTAAGAAAAAGAACAGTGTTGTAACCCTCTCACTCCCTGATTTCAAAATTTACTGCATGGCTACAGTGGTCAAAACAGCCTGGTACTGGTACAATGAAAGATATGTTGATCAATGGAACAGAATTGAGAATCCAGAAATTAATCCATCCACATACAGCCAACTGATTTTTGACAAAGTACCTAAGTATATTGCATGCGGGAAGAGATGGTCTCCTCAACAGATGATGCTGGCAGAATTGGAAAGTGATATGCAAAAGACTTAAACAAGGTCTTTACCTCATGCCTTATACAAAAACCAACTCAACATGGATTAAAGACCTAAATGTGAATCCCAGAATTACAAAGGCCATCAATGAAAAAATAAGTAAAAATGTGAGAGCTCTAATAGAGGGCATACACAGACTTCCAAACATTTTGAAGCTTATACAAATAAAAATAGACAAAATAGATCAATGGGGCATATTAAAATTTTTAAACTTATATGTTTCAAAAGAGTTAAAAGGGAGCCCACAGAATGGTATAAAATCTTTTGTGATGACACATCAGACTAGAAACCTACAACACCTCTAAAAGAAAAGGACAAATAACCCAATTTAAAAAATGGGAAAAGGACATGAACAGACACTTCACCAAGGAGGATATCCAGGCAGCCAACAAACATATGAAGAAATGTTCACAATCACTAGCC
>NW_006408576.1:3456479-3463711 GCF_000296735.1 Chrysochloris asiatica
CTTCTGTGAGTGTTGATAGTTGATCTAAGAAGAATGAAGTCTTTGACAACTTCAATCTTTTCTCCATTGATAAGAATGTTGCTTATTGGTCCAGTGATGAGGATTTTTGTTTTCTTGACATTGAGATGTAATACATACTGAAGGCTGTGCTCTTTGATCTTCATCAATAAATGTTTTAAGTCCTCTTCACTTTCAGCAAACAAGGTTGTACCATCTGCATATCACAGGTTGTTAATGAGTCTTCCTCCAATCCTGATGCGACGTTTTTCCTCATATAACCAAGCTTCTCAGATTATTTGCTCAGCATACAGGTTGAATAAGTGAAAGAATACAACTTTGCACACAACCTTTTAAATTTCAAATCACTCAATGTTCCCATGTTCTGTTTGAACAACTGCTTCTTGGTCCAGGTTCAGATTCCACATGAGCACAATTAAGTGTTCCAGAATACACATACTTCACAATGTTGTCCATAGCTTATCATGATCCACACAATCAATAGCCTTTGCATAGTCAATAAAGCACAGATAAAACATCTTTCTGGTATTCTCTGCTTTCAGCCAAGATCTACTAGACATCAGCAATGATATCCCTTGTCCCACGGCTTCTTCTGAATCTTAGCCATTAGAGAGGTGCAAATCAAAACAACAATGATATATCATCTCACACCAGCAATAATGGCAAAGATCAAAAAATCACAAGACAATAAGTGCTGGTGAGGATATGGAGAGACTCAGACCCTCCTACATTGCTGGTGGGATTGCAAAATGGTCAAACCACTATGGAAAACAATATGGCACTTCCACAGAAGGTTGGGAATAGAGATACTTTATTATCCAGCAATTCCTCTACTTGGTATTTATCCACAAGATATACAAGCCATAACATGAGTAGATGTATGCACACCAATGTTCATAGCAGCACTATTTACAATAGCAAAAAGATGGAGACATCCTAAGTGCCCATCTATGGGAGAATGGATAAACAAACTTCGGTACATACACACAATGGGATACTATGCTACCCTGAAGAAAAACAAGGAAGCAGCAAGCCACCACATAACATGGATGAAACTTGAGGACATTATGCTGAGTGAAATCAGTCAGTCACAAAAGGAGAAATACTACATAGATCCATTTTTGTAAAAGATTAAGATAAAGCACCCACACTAAAAGGGGGGGGGGGGAATTATCTTTTATTTTGTTATTATTTTTATTTATGTTTTGTTGTTGTTTGTTACCAGGGTGCATGGGGTTGGTGGAGGGTAGGGACGGGAAAGTGGAACACAAGGTAGGGAATAGGTACAGGAAGTTTGGTTCTGGGTTAGGGGAACAATACACTAAAAGGGGTAGAGGAAAGGAAAAATAAGGCGAATAGGAGAATAGCTAGGCAAGTTTACATGGGCTAAATGGGAGAGATGTAAATAACGATCTAAGCACAAACGTGGAACAACAGGGCTCATGGATACAAAGATTGAGGCATGGTTTGAATGGGGAGAAGTGGGGAAATGATGTTAAGATGCTTGGCTGTCTGCTAAATCTTGGTTTCCCTTGCGTACTATTGTAAAATAGACACTTGAAGGGGAGAGAGAGGAATAGCCAGAAACATCACCAGAGAAAGCCTGTAAGTCTGTCTTCAGCCTATAACTGTTTGAAATAACTAAAATGGGGCTAGAACTTGACCAGTGAAGGAGACTCCCTGCAGAGCCTTTGCATTGCACAAGACCATAGGTGGAATCTGATCCTCATCCAGAATCTTCTGAGGTGGGACTTTCCCACATGAAAGGACAAGCAGACAAGTCTGGAGTAGCTAGAAGAACAGAAGATACTTCTTGAAAGAAAGACCAGCAGGAAAAAAAACAAACAAAAAACAGCAGTCCAATTGACTACTACAAGAACAAGCAAATTGTTCCCCAGGAAACCTTCAAGGCAAGTGGTCAGGTCCCCTCAAGGCAAACCCCCTTCCAAGACTGAAACTCAAATAGAATACACTAGTAGGCATATGGTCCTGCTGCTGACCACGTTGGTCATCGATAAGGGGTAGAGGGGGAAAAACAGTAATGAAGTTGTGAACTAAGTCTGACCACATTCAATAGACTCCTGTTAACCTGGATTGAGACCTGGTTAAACAGCAATATGACTCCTGGGCCCAGGGGCAGGCACATGGTCCCAGAGGACTAGAACGGAGTGTGAAGCATCTAGCTGATATAAAGTGAGGGGGGATGCACAAGACAACCCACACTTGCAGATAGTACCCATTTGACCTGGCATCAATGGCTGGATGACCAGAACATGACTACAGGAAGAAAGAAGAGGGGGAAAAAAAGAGTAACCCACTATAAGTGGATGAACTTGACCTATGCTTGTGGATGCAGTATGACAAAGGAGCAGACAAATCTCTACAGTAAGGATCATTCCCATCTCCTTGATACACAGGGTCGACAGGGAGACGGAACTTAGACATTGGCTACCCAAAATGGGGAGACTACAAGGCAAGAAGTGACTGGCTCACAAGCTTTCAATAGGGAACCTAACTCCATAGGATACAGGGGAAGGTAGAACCTCCACTGAATTGTTTTTAACCTGTCTGGATGGGGTTGATAAAAGGTGAGGGGAAAGGACTCCTGTGGTTCAATAATTGCTATCAGGTCTGACAGTGAGTGTTGGAAAGGTAAATGTAAATGTTTGGTAACAAAAGGAGGGGAGTGGCTGATTTTGCAGTGCAGGAGCAGAGATCTCTGGAACCATCAAGGGAGGAGAGGCACTGACACTAGGGATGGAGAAGACAGAGGCAATGACGTGGACAGAAGGAGTGGCTGGGGACTTGACTCAGGGAGAGAGAGAGGTTGTGTGCAGGCAGCTGTGGGGCCGGAGTATGGTGTGTGCCCTTTGGGTGTTTGAAGATGCATGTAGGTGATTGTGATCATTGCAATGAAACAAAGTACCATAGGATGAATGTAAATATTCACCCATGTAAACTAACACATAATTCACAATTAACTTAAAAAAAAAAAAAAAAGAATGATTCACTTGAGGCACATGTGATTGTCTTCTCACAATGGTAATGGCAGCATCTAGGCATCTAGTGTAAATCAGATGTCAGGTTCTTCTTAAATGGGTTACCAGACTGAACCAAGGGCTAGAGTGAAACTCAGAAGGTCTTTAGAATTTGAGATAGTAAGAACCTCTGGTAGCATAGTGGTTAAGAGTCAGGCTGCTAACATCAAGGTCAGCAGTTCTAAACTACCAGCCATTACACAGAAGAAAGATGAGGCTTTTTCCTCCTGTAAAGATTTACAGTATCAGACACCATATACAGGATCACTATGGGTCAGAACTGACTTCATGGCACACAACCATCACCAAGACCTCTTATACCCTTGTTCATGCAAATGTTGTTGTTGTTGTTGAGTGCTGCAGAGTCATTTCTGAATCATAGTGGCACTGTATAGATTTTCCAGGGCTTTTTAAAACCTTTACAGGAGCAGAAAGCCTCATCTTTCTCCCTGAGCAGCTAGTGTACTCAAACCAATCACCCTGAGGTTTGCAATCCTGTGCTTATTCTACAGAATCACTGAATACTCTCATGCAAATATTGTTGTTGTTGTTAAGTGCCATCAAGTCAGTTCCAACTCATGGCAACCCCGTGTAAGGTTTCTGAGGAGCAGCTGGTGAGTTTAAACTGCCAACCTTGTGGTTCAAACCAACCTTGCAGTTAAGTGCTTATTTCACAGTGCCACACTAGGCAAATGTAGATGTGTGTATTTCTATCCAATCTATGTTTCCTCATCACCATGGATTTCACCAATGAAAATTTTTCTCTAGTATATTTTAGGCCAATCAAGAAAACTTCCATTGCAGATAAATCAAGAAAACAATAGCTTATGTCCATGTAGTAGACATTGCTGATAAGTCTTTCAGATGATAACAAGCCAGCCCTAAGGTATATATTCCTGAAAGGTTATTGCGTATGTTAACAAACTTCAGTCAGGTATACAGTAAATATTAAAGTGTATATATAAAAACATGCATACTCTCTCACATATTTATATGTGTATACATGTAGTCAGTGATAGACACTATGTTGTTAACCGACATGGAGTCAGCCTGACTCATGGTTGTTGTTGTTGAGTGCCATCGATTTGGTTCTGACTCACAGAGACCTTGTATATCGTTTCCGAAGAGCAGCTGGTGAGTTTAAACTGCAGACCTTATGGTTTAAACTGACCTTTCAGTCCAACAATTATTCTACAGCAACACACCAGGATTCCAACTCATGGTTACCCCATGCATGCTGTTAGTATTAGGTACACAGTGGGTCCAAACGATGACCACTCCTGTTACCATCACCATGACTACTTGTGGATTGGACTATTGTGATCCTTAGGGCTTACGCTGATTAATTTTCTGAAGTGCATTGCCAGGCCTTTATTCCTAGACCATCTTAGTCTAGAAGCTTCATTTAAACCTGTTCAGCATCACAGCAAGATGGATATAATATCACAGATAATATCACCTCAATTTAATGGGTGATATCAGGGGAAAAAATTATCTCCTTTGGTAGACTTGGATTCCTTCAAATAATTAAAGCTGGAAGGTCCCATTTGAAGTATTGCATAGTGTATTGTTCATGCCTTTCTGATAGCTATTTCACAATCACATTGGCAAGAACAAACAAAAGAATGAAACAAAAATCCAAGAAATTCAGGCTTAAAGACTCTAACCTCTAGGGAAAGAAGTCATGCCTCCACCCACACCAGTCCGGTCTGATTTTCTCTGCTGGGAAAATAGACCACTTTGCCCTAAATTTTTATGATATTGAGCACAATAAATACTTCATACATGTTTTTTATTTTTCAGACCCTCAACGTGACCTCAACCTCCCTCTGTCACCAGAAGAGCAAAGTTAAAATGAAAAAAAAACAACAACAACAAAAAACCCAAATGAATTCTGGTGAGGTCTCCCATTATTAATACCACCACATATGCCAACATTACCAATGGGCCTCTAGTTGCCAGAGAGACTCCAAGACTTACTGCCTTTCTACCTCACAATCTGCCAGGTAAAAATCAGGAAATCAAAATGCTAAATATTTCCAAATAGATTCAATTACCAAAGATAATGTTGTGAACTACCAGATAAGATTATTGGAGATAATATATCAAATTTCCTAGCATAGTGCCTAATGCAGTTTCAAAGTGCTGATGAGATACAGAGTATGTTCTTTTAAAAAAAAGTGGAACTAAGATAAAGATCAAAAAAATAACTAAAATGGTCCATGTGTATTTTGAAATTAAGGGAAACAGAGGCAAGATGACTTCCTGGTGACAAACTCTGCCCGATGTCTCTAAAACAGAGACCAAAAAAACCCAAGTAGAAACACATACAGATAATTCTGGAAGTTTGAGGATCAAATGAGAGGATAAAGAATTGGATTAAGCACCATTTGAAAAGGCAGACAGAACAAAAACAGACTGAGGAAAGAGAAAGAGCAAAGAGGGAGCCAGTGAAAGGAGATGAAATGACTCACTGGTACAGAATCCTAATCATCTGGGTTGAGAACCCACAAAGAGCAGAAGGCCTATGGGGTGGCATTTCAAGACAGTGGACTCTACACAAACACACTGTATATTTGTTGCTGCACTGTGGTAGCTTGTGTGTTTTCTATGATTCTAGAAGCTATGCCACCAGTATTTTAAATACCAGCAGGGTCATCCAAGGTGGACAACTTTCAGATGAGCTCCCAGATGAAAATGAACTAAGGAGGAGAGACAAGTTACTTCCAAACATTTAGTCACTGAAACCATATGAATAGCAATGAAACACGGTCAGCACCAGAATACTGAATAGTGAAACATGATAAATAGAACCAGAATATTGTCAGATATAGTGCAGGAAAATCAGTTCCTCAGGTTGGAAAGCACCCAAAATACAACTAGGGAAGAGCTGCCTCCTGAAAACAGAGTTAACCGTGAAGACATGAATGGAGTTTTGGGGACCTTCATTTGCTGAAGAGGCCCAACTCAAAATGAAGAGACACCGCTGTATACATCCATTAATAATCTGAACATTAATAAAATAAATTTTATTAATTTATAAATAAATTAATAATAAAATAAATAGGAACAATGTAAGAAGAATGAATCTAGGAAAAATGCAAGTTGTCGAAAATGAAATGGAATATATATACATCGATATCATAGACATAAGTGAGCAAAAATAGACTGGTAATTTTGAATCTGAAAACAAATGGTTTAATATGCTGGGAATGAAAATTTGAGGAGGAATGGCATTGCATTCAACATCAAAAAGAACATTATGAGATCTTTCTTGAAGTACAACACTGTAATAGTATAATATCCATATGCCTACAAGGAAGACCAGTAAATACAATTATTATTCAAATTTACACTCTAGGCACAAAGACCAGTTATGAGGAAATTGAAGAATTATACCAACTTCTTCAGTCTGAAATTGATCAAACATGCAATCAATATGTATTGAAAATGGTGATTGAAATGCAAAGGTTGGGAACAAAGAGGAAGGATCAGTAGTTGGAAAATATGGCCTTGGTGATACAAATGATGCTGAAGATCACATGATAGAATTTGACAGTACCAATGACCAACATCTTTTTTACACAGCATAAAAGATGACTATATACGTGGACCTCAACAGATGGAATACTCAGAAATCAAATTGACTACATTTGTGGAAAGAAACAGAAAAAAAGCTCCATATCATCAGTCAAAATAAGGCCAGGGGCAAACTGAGGAACAGTCCATCAATTGATCATATGAAGTTCAGGCTGAAGCTGAAAAAAGTTTAAACATGTCCACAAAAGCCAAAATATGACCTTGAGCATATCCCACCTGCATTTAGAGTTCATCTGAAGAACAGATTTGTTGCATTAGACACTAAAATCCAGAGTTATGGGGGATTCTATCAAGAACATCATATACGAAGAACACAAATGTTCATTAAGAAAACAAGAAATAAAGAAAAGACCAAAATGGATGCCAGAAGAGACTCGGAAACTTGCTCTCTAGCAAGAGATGCTAAAGCAAAGGAAATTAATGAGTAGGTAAAAGAGAGGAATAGACAATTTCAAAAGGCAGCTCTAGAAGGCAAAGTAAAATATTATAGTGATATGAGCAAAGATGTGGAGATAGGAAACCTAAAGGGAACTACATGCTCTGTATTTCTCAAACTGAGGGAACTGAAGAAAAAAT
>NW_006408576.1:3465517-3469316 GCF_000296735.1 Chrysochloris asiatica
ACTGCGAAAAGAACAAACAAGTCTGTGTTGGAAGAAGTACAGCCAGAATCCTCCTTGGAAACCAGAATGGCCAGACTCTGTCTCTCATATTTCAGACATATTATCAGAAGGACCAGTCCCTCAATAAGGACTTCATGCTTGGCAAATTGGAAGGTCAGTGAAAAAGAGGAATCCCTCCATATAGATGGATTAGCACAGTGGCACAAGCAATGGACTCATGCATAGCAACAGGATCTGGTAGTATTTTGTTTTGTTGTGCTATGAATTGGTACCAACTAGATAGCAGCTGTCAACAACAAAAACAACAAACTTGAACCTCATAGAAGGGAGATGAGGCTTTCTGCTTCCTTAAATATTTACAGCCTCGAAAACATGACTCAGGTTCACTGTGAGTTGGAACCAACTTGACAGCAGTTAACAGCAATAACAAAATGTATTGGGGCTTGTTTCGTGGCATAACATATGGCCTATCCTAGAATATGATCCATATGCACTTGAAAAGAATGTGTATTGTATTTTGTTGTGTGGAGTAGTCTGTATATGTCTGACTTCTAGTTGATTGTGCTGTTGACATCTTCTATATCTTTGATGAGTTTCTTTCTAGTTGATATGTTGTTCAAAAAGGATATATCAAAGTCTGTTTATTATCATAAAGTTGTCTAATTCCCTTTTCAATGCAGTTAATCTTTGTTTTATGTATTTTGGGTCTCTTTCATTGAATACCTAGATGTTTATTATGTCTTCTTGCTGGCTTGATCTTTTAATCATTATACAATGCTCTTCCTGTGCCTTATGCTTGGTTGTTTTTGTTTTTGTTTCCCTTGAAGTCTACTTTATTAGAAATTAATATTGCCACTTCTGCTCTTGTTTGGCTGCCATTGGATTAATATTTTTCCATACTTGGATTTTTAATTTATTTTTATCTTTAATTTATTTTTAAGGTATGTCATTTGCAGGTTCTGTTTTCTTATCCATTCAGTCATTCTCTTTCTCTTAAATGGTGTGTTTAATCCATTTACTTTCATTGTAACTAATAAGTGTGAATTTATTAGTCAGTCTTCTGTGCTTTTTTATTAAAGTATTGACGGCTTACTTGTTCATTATATTTTTTGTGCTGAGTTCAATTTCACCATATTTTGGTTTTATTTACTTACTTGTTGATTTTGGTTTACTAAGTCATTGTAATCTTTTCTATTTTGATCATTGTTATTGTAGTTAAGTGCCATCAAGTCCGTTCTGATTCATAGCAACCCTGTATAGGGTTTCTGAGAAGTGACTGATGGGTTTAAACTACCAACCTTGTGATTAGTAGTCCAGTGCTTATGTTACAGTGCCATATCAGGACCCTTATTTTCGTAGAAGGTTTATTAGCTTTTTTGTTGTTACCCTGTAATTTATTGTCATCTTCCTAATTCTGAAACATTATGGTCTATCTTTATATTATTCTGACTTGTGTATATTTGGAAGCTCTGTAATTATAGCATTTATTCCTCTTCTTGCTTTGTAATTGTCATCATTTACAGATTGATGCCTCTTGTTTTCTATTTTCAGTCTTGTAAGCTTATTTTATTTTTGAGGTTTATTTTGAGGTCTCTTTTTCTGTTTTGCTTTCCAGGTAAATTTGTCATGTGTATATTTCAGAATGTTATCTTACAGCATTGATTCTCTGCCTAAAGGGCTCCCTTCAGCATATTTTGTAAAGTTTGCCTGGGTTTTACACATTCTCTAATTCCTGTTTACTTAGAAATCTCCTATTTTGCCATTTTATTTGAGGGACAGTTTTGCTAGATATATATTCTTGGTTGGCAATTTTTTTTTCCTTTCATAGTTTTATGTATGTCATCTTATTGGTTGCAGAGTTTATGTTGAGAATCAGAGTTGCCCTTTGTAAGTAATATTTCATTTTTCCCAAGCTGTTTTCATTATTATTTCTTCATCTTTGGTATTGAAAAGTTTGATTACGATATACTTTGGTGATTTTCTTGTGTGGGTTTAGCTTGCATGATGATTATTGAATTTCTTGTCTTTTATGAGATTATCTTTTGCTTTTGATGTTATTAGAGAAGCTTTATGCTAGCAAATCTTCAACAATTCTCTTTGCATGTTTTTTTTGATATTATTTTATTTTGAAGGGCTCATCTTTCAGCACTATATTAGGCAACATTCCACTGCTATAAATAAAGTTTTCAGTAGCTAACCTTTCTGAGGTAGTATGTATCTCATTCTCATCAAAGTAGAAATGACCTTAAAGACATGAATGGAGCAAAAGTTTCAGACCTACATTTGCTGATGTGGCACAACTCAAAATGAGAAGAAACAGCCACAAATATCCATTAAAAATTGGAATGTTGGATGTACAAAGTATGAATCTAGGAAAATTAGAAATTCTTAAAAATGAAATGGAATGCATAAAGATCAACATCTTAGACTTTAGTTAGATGAAATGGAGAGGTATTGGCCTTTTTGAAACAGACAACCACATGGAACCATGCAGTCAGACAATCACATGGGAACCACACAATATCAGCAATTAGAAAGCTAAAGATTAACATTAAGATTTCAGAAATAGATAATACATTGAAAGTACAAAGAAATAAAATTGAATTGATGGAAAGTTTAGTTAGTGAGCTTGGATAAAAATCTCTCATCATTCATCTGCTAAAAAAAAAAATCAGAAAAAAGAAAAAAGAAAACCTAAGATTTATGTGGGTCACTGTCAAGAGGAATGATTTATGTGTGATAGGAATTTCAGAATAGGAGGAAAGAAAAAACGTAAAGAATATTGTGCAATAGTTGTTGAAAGAAACTTTCCCTAATGTCATGAAAGACAAGATGATAGGCATACAAGCAGCTGAGCACCAATCAGGACAGACTACAAAAGAAAAACACCAAGATATATTATAACCAAACTTTTCAAAATGAAAGACAAAAAACTAAAAGTGACCTACAAAAGAGAACTAATTAGACTAAACTGATTCTCACCAAAAATAATACAAACAAGGAAACAATGGAATGGCATAAAAACTCTGAAAGAAAACAAAATGTCAACCAAGAAATGTACATCCATAAAATGATCCATCAAATACGGAGGTGAAATTAGATCACTTTCTGATAAACATTTTTTTTTTTTTTTGTAATTTGTAAAAACTGGAAAAAACCTTACAAAAAATACCAGAAGGAATTATTTGGACAGAAAACAACAGGAGACAATAAACTGAAACTAATATACATGAAAATATTACCTAAACTCAACCCAGATCTAGAGGTATGCAAAATAAAACAGACCTATAAGTCTGAAATGAGAGAACCAAAGCTATAGTTGTTACAATAAAACTAACAAACACATAAAGCAAGAAGAAGGGAAAATGTAGTTACAGAACTTCCAAACTTAAGGAAAATAAAATAGATTTCAAGACAAAATTAAATAAATCAATATAAACCTAACTGTAAACCTAAAAACTAGACAAAGTCTTACTGCTAGCTTTGTTCCAATCTTTACCCCTAATACTAACCCTAGTCCTAACAATAACTCTAACAATAAATGAATTCCTAGGCCTAGCCAAGACCTAGTCATAGTTGCAACCATAACCCTCATTCCCTACTCCTACTCACCTACCCCACAAAAAAGACAAGAAAGAATGAAAAGACCAAAACGGATGCCAGAAGAGACTCTGAAATTTGCAATTGAAGATAGACTAGCTAAAGCTAATGGTTGTTGTTGTTGTTATGTGCCATGGAGTCGGTTCTGACTCATAGCAACCCTGTATAGGGTTTCCAAGGCTGTAAATCTTTACGGGAG
>NW_006408576.1:3474498-3479015 GCF_000296735.1 Chrysochloris asiatica
AATAGTGGTATTTACTGGTCTTTCCTGTAGGTGCATGGATATTATCCTATCACGGACAACATTGTACCTCATGACTGATCTGGATATGTTCTTTTTGACAATGAATGCAACACCATTCCTCTTCAATTTGTTATTCCTGGCATAGTATACCATGTGGATGTCAGATTCAAATGTCCAATACCAGTCCGTTTCAGCTCACTAATGCCTAAGATATCAGTGTTATGCATTCCATTTCATTTTTGACAATTTCCAATTTTCCTAGATTCATACATTCTATGTTCTGATTATTAATGGATGTTTACAGCTGTTTCTCTTCACTTTGGTTTTGCCCCATCAGTAAATTAAGGTCCTGTGGGCTTCTTTCCCATTGGCTTTACTCCATTCTCGTCATCGTGTTCAACTCTACTTTGAGGAGGCAGCTCTTCCCCATTCACATTTTGACTTCCAACCTGAGTGACTCATTTTCCGGCACTATATCTGACAGTGTTTCTCTGCTATTCATAAGGTTTTCAGTGACTAAATATTCGAAAGTAGTTCGTCACTCTTTCTTCCTAGTCTGACTTCATGTAGAAGTTCATCTGTAATCTGTCCACCATGGGTACCCTGCTCATATTTATAATACCTGTGACATAGCTTCCAGAATCACAGCAACTCACAAGCCACCATAGTACAACAAACTGACAGACTAGTGATGGACCAGCACACTGCATAGTCTTCATCTAGAAACTGCCCTCTTCTGTTTGATCATCATATTTCTTCATTCTGTGACAGTGCAAATGGGAGAGACTCAGCTAAATTACTGTTATAATCATCAATTGCTGTCATTCCACACATTAATGCCTGCGTGCCCAAATACCTATCACAGAACTGCTCCAAACCCAGCATTCACACACATACAAATGCTTTCTTTTTTCTTTCATTTTTGGAGGAAGTAGGTCTGTTATGGTCTCTTCTTGTGTCACTATAGGATGAGCACTGGAATGTGAATCATAAGGCTGGAGATTCAAACTCACCAGTTGCTCCTTGGAAGTGACTCGATGGCACTTAACAACAGTAATAGCTCTGATTACAATAAACCTTGCTTCCTGCTATATTCTTTCAGTCACTTTTCTCCTAAACAGCCTCCTCTGATGTTTTATCTTGATTCTGAAGATGCCAGAGACAGGGAGAAGTATTTCCTTACATCTGTGCCTCATTATTCCATTCATTCATACATTTATTCTCTTATTCTTGTATTTTATCATGTCTCTAATAAGCAATTTGGACCCCTTATATGTCCCAGTCATGTGCTAAACATGAGGCTATAAAGATGAATAATTTTCTCAAGAAATTCAGTTAAGTAAAAAAGGAAACCAAAAATTACATTTCACAAGAAATAGTAGATTTATGCATCTTTTATTCATAAAAATAAGCCAAATTCAGGCCACTCTCCAAGTAATACATGTGAGTTACAGACTAGAGTTAAAGGAACAATTTCCTATAAGGCTTTCCTTATCTATCAATTTTTAAATTTCATTATTTTAAACTGTTTGTATAGATAAATCAATTGGACTCAATTCATTAAAAATAAAATGGACTAAACTCCAAAAATACTTGTCTGATTTTCTGTTTGTTGTTGTTGTTGTTAAGTGCCATGGAGTCACTTCCAACTCATAACGACCCTGTACAAGGTTTTCAAGGCTGTAAATCTTTATGGGAGCAGAAAGCCTCATCTTTCTCCCGCGGAACAGCTGGTAGTTTCAAACTGGTGACCTTGGGATTTTCTGTTACACTATATTAAATCATAAATCTGATTTAATTGTTCTATTTTGAAGTACAGTTCATTATACACAGTGTTAAAAGATTTTTGGTTACATCTTACTCTTATTCCAAAAAAAGATGGGAACGCTCCCAATTCATATTAATCTATGAACAAATAGAAAGAGATATGGGAGGAAATGTTTGTTTGAGTCTACTTAGTGAAAAGGGAAAAAAGTATCTATCACAAAGGAAAATTATCTTGGTCCTGGATTTAAAGAAACATTATTTACTTCATTCCAACACATTTTCCTAATCTGTGCTGGCTAGCCTTTTTGAAGGTAGTCCAAAGAGTGAAATGTCATTTAATAATTACAGTAATCAGAATTTTAATGATAACAAAAGCAAATGTCATTTCAGTGTGTGCTCTGTGTAAAGAATTCATGTTAACTCCAGACCTTTCCTCGGTCATATCTAATACATACTTTTAGGATTTTATCATGGGTAAGTATCTGTTGCATCATTTGAGAACTGGATATGCAATCTTTTAGACCTTATCTCAGACATATTGAATCAGAATCGGTATTTCCCTCGATCTCCATGTGAAGTGTATGCGTACTAAAATTTAAGAAGCACTGTCATTACTGAAAAAGGTAGGGAGTTATACATTCCTGATTCTGCTTCAAGCTTCACTTCTCCACTTCTACCTAGTTCAAATTTGCCATTCTCAGGATCTCCACTCACTTAATAGCTGGTTTTTGTCTGGCACTCTAGGATATACCTTCTTCTGCTACAATGTGACTTCCATCAAGCTAGCCTCAGAGGAAATTAATGTGTGTCAGTTACAATCTCCTTTGTTGCATTGTCTCTTGATTCCCCACCTCAAAATGAACAAATGTCAAACAAAGATAATTGACCATCTTGAAGACACAGAGAGAAATGGTGGAAGCTAGGATATAACTGAGAGCTGATGTGAACAAAGAACTAAAAACTGTTGATGTTAGCTGCTGCCAAGTCAGCCCTGAGTCATCCAACCTCATACAGAATGGATGGAATGCTGCCCAGTCCCATGATCAATTGTAGATTGGAGTTTTGTGTTTTTTCACTGACTAGATTTCCAAACTATGTCACCTTTCTTCTTAGTCTGTCGTAACCTAGAAACTACACTGAAATCTGTTCAGCATCACAGTAACATGGGAGCCTCCAACAACAGACAGGTGCTAGCTGTGTGTGAAGTACATTGTCCAGGAATAAAATCTGGGAATCCAGTATGGAAGTAGATTCTGCTGCAACTGAACTCCCAATGTCTCATGAGCCTCTGACCACTGACCTAACACAACTACAATTATTTATTTTTAAACTGTTTATAACTATCAAGATAGCAAGAACCATGTCAGTCTTATTTTTTATTATATAACTAGCACTGAGTATAATGTACAGCACAAATTGTTGCTGTTAGATGCTGTTGAGTTGGTTCTCACTCATACTGATCGTATGTACAACAGAAAGAAACATTGTCCAGTACTGTGCCATCCTCACAATTGTTGTTACATTTGAGACCACTGTTGTTACCACTGTGTCAATCCATTCCATTGGGGGTCTTCTTTTTCTCTGAAATTTCACTGTAACAAGCATGATGTGCTTCTGCAGGGACTGATCCCTCCTAGAAACATATATGAAGTACACGAGACAAAGTGTTGGCACTTTGTCTTCTAAATTGCATTCTGGCTGTACTTTTTCAAACACAGATTTGTTTGTTCTTCTGGCAGTTCATGCTATGTGTTGTTTTTTTTTTATAAAAATTAATTTTATTTCTAAGATTTTTCAAATAAAAATTTGAAAGCCAACTGTATACATCCTCATATAACTTAATCAGGCCTAATACATACTTATTCAGTCTGTATGCTGAAGAAATAATCTGAGAAACTTGATTATACAAAGAAAAATGTGACATCAGTATTGTAGGAAGGCTCATTAACCACCTGTGCTATGCAGATGATACAACCACAACCATGATTGCTGAAATCGAGGAGTACTTAAAACACTTATTGATCAAGATCAAAGACCACAGCCTTCAGTATGGTTTGCACCTCAATATACAGAAATCCTCACCACTGGACCAATAAATTACATCCATATAAATGGAGTAAAGATTGAAGTTGTCAATGACTTCATTTTGCTTGGCTCAAGCATCAACATTCCTGGAAGCAACATTCAAGAAATCAAATGATATATTGCCCTGGACAAATCTGATGCACAAGACCTCTTTAAAGAGTTGAAGAGCAAAGATGTCAGTTTGAAGAATAAGGTGCACCTGATCCAAGCCATGGTATTTTCAATAACCTCATATGCATGCAGAAGTTGGACAGTGAATAAGGAAGATCATAGAAAAATTGATGCATTTGAGTTATGGTGCTGGAGGAGAGTAATGAAAGTACCTTGGGTTGACAAAAGAACAAACAGATCTGCATTGCAAGTACAGCCAGAGTGCTCTTTGGAATCAGTATGGCCAGATTTTGTCTTTCATACCTTTAACATATTATCAGGAAGGACCAGTCATTGGAGAAGCATATCATATTTGGTAAAGTGAAGGGTCAGAGAAAAAGAGAAAGACACCCAACCAGATGAATTGGCACAGTGGCAGCATCAATGGGCTCAAACGTAGCAATGATTGTGAGGTTGGCCCAGGATTGAGCAGTTTCATTCTGTTATGCATAGGGTCACTATGAGTTGGTAGTGTCTCGATGGCATCTAACAACAACAATACATTAGTACATCCA
>NW_006408576.1:3479115-3480303 GCF_000296735.1 Chrysochloris asiatica
GCTGTAAATCTTTACGGGAGCAGAAAGCCTCATCTTTCTCCCACGGAACAGCTGGTAGTTTCAAACTGCTGACCTTGCAGTTCACAGCCCGATTCATAACCACTACGCTACCAGAGCTCCTTAAAGCTAATGGAAGTAATGATAAAATAAAAGAGCTAGGCAGAAATTTTCAAAGGACAGCTTCAGAAGACAAAGCATTATAATGAAATGTGTAAAGGCCTGGAGTTAGAAAACCACAAGGGAAGAATACAATAAGCAAAATAACTGAAAAAAATTCAAGCTTCAAGTTGCAATATTAAAGGATTCTATGAGGAAAATATTGAATGATACAAAAAGTATTAAAAGAAGATGGAAGGAATGCACAGAGTCACTGTACCAAAATGAACTGATCTATATTTAACCATTTCAAGAGCTAGCATATAAGCAATAACCAATGGTACTGAAGGAAGAAATTGAAGATGCACTAAAGGTAATAGTAAATAACAGTGCTCCAGGAGTTGATGGACTACCAATTAAAATGTTTCAATAAACTGATGCAGCACTGAAATTGCTCACTTATCTATGTCAAGACAGTTACCTGGCCAATTGATTGGAAAAGAGCTATACTTGTGCTCATTCCAAAGAAAAGTGACCCAATGGAATGTAGAAAACATCAAACAATATCATTAAGATCACATGCAAGCAAAGTTTCACCAAAGATAATTTAAAAAAAAAAAAACAATTGGAGCAATAAATCAACAAAGAGTATCCAGAAATTCAAGCCAGATTAGAAGAGATAAGGAACAAAGGACATCATTACTGCGATTAGGTGGATCTTAACTGGAATCAGAGAAAACAAGAAAGATGTTTACTTGTATTTTATTGATTGTGCAAAGGCATTCAACTGTTCATATCATAAATAACTTTGGATAACATTGTGAAGAACTTTTATTGTGCTCATGAAGGACCTGTACATAGACCAATAGGCAGAGACAGAACTCAATTATATGAAGAGCAACGTGACATCACAATTAGAGACAGAGTCATTAACAACCTGTGATATGTAGACAACACAATCTTGTTTGCGGAATATGACGAGAATGTGAAACACTTACTATTGAAGATCAAAAATTACAACCACCTGTATTGATTACACCACAATGCAAAGAAAAGAAAAATCCTCACAACTGGACCACTAAATAACACCAT
>NW_006408576.1:3482073-3482814 GCF_000296735.1 Chrysochloris asiatica
GCTCCTTAGTCCTCAAGCTGACATCTTTGCTCTTCAACACTTTAAAAAAAACTCTTGTGCAGCAGATTTGCCTAATGCAATACATCGTTTGGTTTCTTGGCTGCTATTTCCATAAGTGTTGATAGTTGATCCAAGAATGAACTTGGTAGACCAGAAATACCATACTTACTTCTAGTTGTCTTTCCACACTCCTTCCCTACTTAATTCACTCAAACAAACAAACAAATAAAAATTCTTATTTCCCCAGTGAGTGAATGCCCAAGTGGTAGGTTAGGAACTCTTTACAATTTTCAAAGTAAGCAGACTTAGCTATCTCCCCCTCCAAACCTATAGGACAACATTATCTCATAGCACAGACTTCATTTCAGTTCAACAAAACTCCCTAGTTAGTCATTGTAATCAGTCCTTGAAAAAAACTATTCATTGCCTACTCCGTTGTGTTGAAATTTGTCTGTTTCTGCAGTTTGCTGCTTCAAAGTTCTTAACGTCATATTTTTCCCTTATATTTGGAAAATGTTGAGACCATTCCTAAAAAATGCCATATCTTGTTTCTTTCACTGATTCTTAAGAGAATATTAATCTTAAGGTAAGAAATTTCATATCCAGTGAGGATTTTTCTGCTTAGTTAATCAAAACACATAAGAAACATCCTTTTGTTATGTGTTTTCTGTTACAAAATTGTCTTTCTAAAGTCTTGCAGTTGTTAGGTGCCATCGAGTTGGTTCCAATTCATAGCAGCCT
>NW_006408576.1:3482914-3499730 GCF_000296735.1 Chrysochloris asiatica
TTTTTGGGGGGGGGGAAGGTACACAAAAACACTCAGGAATATATAATAATTTAAACAACCAAAGGGTATATTCTGCAAGCCTGCCTCCTATCCAATAGCACCCAGTCCCTCTCTTTCCATGAGTCCAGAGTCCTCAGCTGCTCCCTCTCTCCATGTCCTTGTCTCTACCTCCATCTCTGGTGTTGACGCTTCTCTGCATAGGGTCCCACATTCCACTTGTGTTCTTCTCCTTTGATGGTCCTAAGGTCTTCTGTTTCTGGACTTTAAGATTAACTATTTCCCCAGTTTTGTTACAAAACTTCTACCTTTACAGTTGTGAGAGTTGCAATTAGTCATGGTAACAATTACTCACTGTGGAATCATAAGAATCTTATCCCCATCTCTTTACACCAGACGCGTCTAGACAAGATGAAAACTATTTAGTGGGGTCTCTACCTTCCTCCACACACTGTTAAAGTAGACTGCCTCTTGAAAACTTGTAAGCCAGTCACTTCATACCTTTATTGTCTCCTCATTTTAGGTAGCCAATGTCTTAGTTGACCAACCCTATCTATCCTGTATACAGGGGGGATAGGATTGATACTTGATGTGAAGACTGCTTCCCTCTCAGTTGGTATTTTGAGCTACTACATCCATAAGTGTAGGTCAAGTTCATCAAATTGTAGTCATTTACACTCATTTCCTTTATCAAAAATTGTTTTTGTTTTTGTTTTTTGTCTTCTTCTAGTCGAGTACTGATTATCAAGCCATTGAGGCTAGGTCAAATGTGTACTATCTGCAAGTTTGGGTGTTCTTGTGCATCTCCCCTCACTTCCTATCAGCTGGGTTCTTCAGTCTCAGCTTTAGCCCTCCATGGGTAGGTCCTTGTCCACGGGCTCAGGAATTCCCAGGTCTCACCACACTACAAACCAAACAGCCCATCCCCATTTCTCTTTCATCTCCAGGTCAATGGGAGTCTATGGAGTGTGATTGAACTCAGCCCATTTCTTCATTGCTGCCATTCCCACTCTTCCACTCACCAGTAGGCCAACATGGTCACCAGCAAGTTTACATGCCTGCTCATGTGTTCCCTTTGAGTTTCAGTCTTGGAGGGGAGTAGTTCATCCTATTTTTAAGATTCTTCTCACCACTATAATTCAAATGCATCAATTCTTCTATGTTCTTCCTTATTCATTGTCTAACTTTCACATTCATATATATTGAGAACATCATAGTTTGGATCAGGTGCACCTTAATCCACAAACTGAAATTTAGTCTTCAACACTTTAAAGAGGTCTTGTGTAGCATATATGCTTAATGCAATATATCCTTTGATCTCTTGATTGCTACTTCCATCATTGTTGATTCTGGATCCAAGCAAAAAGAAATCTTTGGCAACTTCAACCTTTTATACATGTATCATTCATGCTATTTTTTCATCTAATCATGAAGATTTTTGTTGTCTGTACACTGAGGTACAGCCCACACTGAAGGCTATAATCTTTGAAATTTATCAATATTTCAAGTCCTTTTCATTTTCAGCAAGCAAGCTTGTATCATCTGCATATTGTAGGTTATTAATGAGTCTTCTTCCAATATTAATGTCATCTTCTTTTTATAATCCGTCTACTCCTATTATTTGCTTTAGCACACGGATTGAATAAGTATAATAAAAGGATACAACCCTGGTACACACATTTCTTGATTGTAAAACATTCAATATCCTCTTGTTCTATTCTAATAACTGTTTATTGGTCTAGGTATAGGCTCCTCATGAGCAAAACTAAGTGCTCTGAAATACTCATTCTTTGAAATATTATCCATAGTTTGTCATGATCCACACAGTCCAGTGTCTTTGCATCGCCAATAAAACACAAGTACACATCTCTCTGATAGTCTTGCTTTCAGTCAAGATCCATTGGACACAAACAATGATATCCCTATTACCACACCCTCTTCAGAATTTGATTTGAATTTCTGGAAGCTCCCTGTAAATGTGCTGTTGACAAAGCACATAAAAATCTCCAAGGAATGCTGGGCCTACAAATACTGAAACAAGACAAGGACGCTTCTTCAGAGTCAGCACTCTGAATTTGGAATTCTAATATCTCAAACTGTGAGAGAATAAATTTCTTGTTGTCAAAGTCATCCACATGTGGTATCTCTGTTATGATAGCACTAGATAACTAAGACACCGCCCAAATTGACCTTCTACCAATGCTGTGCTGGAGGACTCCCACATACTTGTGAGATTCAATTCTACTTCTTGTTCCCCAACTCCATGTACAGTGACCTCATGTTGGCAATGTGAAATTGGCTACTGTGGAAATATTTACACCATGGAAATTCTAAAATACTGCATGTCAGGGTTTTGCTGTTGCTGTTTTGAAAAGTCAGTTTACCAGCACATCACTGCCTTGAGGCTTACCTCATAAGCCAGTTAGCCCTGGCCAGGCAGCTGATAGGCAGTGTGTGGCATTAATCTTTTTAGGGATGAGGAAGTTAAAATGTGCTTTACATTACTTAAGAGAAACAAAATTATTTCATGAACATGATTCCATAGGACTTGAAACACTTAAAAATACTGAAGTCTTCACTATGGATTGTCTGTCAACAAAAAGAAAAGAAAATTCTCATAACTGGACCAATATGCAAAAGCAGGATAAACAGAGAAAAATAATTGAAGTTGTTGATGATTTCATTTTACTTCGATATACAATCCATTCTGGAAGCACAATCCGTGGAAGCAACAATCAATAAAATCAAATGATGAACAAGAGGGATTCAAAAAGTTTATCTTAGAGATATTGGAATGTTTCCAAAACCTTTTCTAAACTCCTTCATATTGCATTGGACAGCTCTTTGCTGCAAAACACCTCTTTGTGGAACAGCCCTGTATGGCCTGTGAAAAAAGGCAGATGGTTCATGGGAGCTGACAGTTGTTGTTGTTGTTATGTGCCATGGAGTCGGTTCCGACCCATAGTGACCCTGTACAGGGTTTCTGAGGCTATAAATCTTTACGGGAGCAGAAAGCCTCATCTTTCTCTCGCGGAACAGCTGGTAGTTTCGAACTGCTGACCTTACGGTTCGCAGCCCAATTTGTAACCACTACGCTACAACCCATAGTGACCCTATATAAGTTTTCCAAGGAGTGGCTGGTTAGCTTGAACCACTGACTTTGCAGTTAGGCTTTGCAGTTTGGCACATTAACCCACAGCACCACAACAGAGCCATAGACTTGTTGTTGTTGTTAAGTGCCGTTGAGTCGGTTCCGACCCATAACAACTCTGTATTGGGTTTCCGAGGAGCAGCTGGTGAGCTTGAACTGCTGACCTTGCAGTTCAAACAGCTTTGCAATCTGGTGCACTAACCCACAGTGCCACACAGACTCTAGGACGGTAGACTACTGAGGCCTAAATAAAGGTGTGGCACAGTGGATTAATGCACTGGACAGCAAAGTCAGTTTGAACCAGAAGGTCAGTGGTTTAAAACACTGACCACTTCTCCAAATCCCTATGCAAGGTCATTATGAGTCAGAACTAACTCAACTGCACTTAACAACATCTGTGGCTTCAGCTGTTCCAGACATGGTATCCACAATGCAGAAAACACAGCAGCCTAAAGGAGACTAGTACTCAGTGGTTGGTCTTGAAAGTTCCTTTGTCTGTATCCCAATCTCAGAAAAGAGACCACCACAGTTTGCTTTCATGTGGGAAGGATCCCAATCTACTTTCAGTGTGTTGCCTATGGTTTTATTTCAACTTACCAGCTTGCTGTCACAGTATGATTAGAAGAGACTTGGACTTGGTGCAGATCTCAAGTGAAGTGATACATTACATTAATGATATTATGTTAATATCAAAGAAGAACAGGCTAGGGCAGATTTGACAACATTGGTGGTACACATAAGCAACGAGGCTGTTAATAAATCCAGCAAAAATCCAGGGCCAAGCATTCTTGTTTGAAATTCTTGGGAATTCCTTGTACTATAGCCACCTGTGACATTCCATAGACAACCAAGAATAACTGTCACTAACCACCCCCAAAGCTAAGCAAGAGGCCCAAGACTTGGTTGTTCTATTTGGATTCTAGAGAACACTTATTCCACATCTGGGAATATTACTGACTCCTGTCCATAAAACCATTCGGAAGAAAACTGTGTTAGATTGGGGGCCTGAGCAATATCAGGCTGTGTTAGAGTTACAGAAAGCGGTGTCAGTCTTCCTTGCCTTTAGGCGCATATAATCCACATTCAGACATGATTTTAGAGGGATCTCCCACAAATGATTATGTAGACTGGCGCTTATGGCAAAAACCTGAGAATACTGCCGTACAATTCTGGATTATAAAATTTCCAGATGCTGCAACACTGTATACACTTTTTAAAAGGCAATTACTAACCCACTATTAGGCTTTGATTGAGACTGTCTCAATGGCAAAAGGACATAAAATCATCATATAACCTGAAATACCTATAATGTTTTGGGTGATGTTAGAGAAACACTCAATAAGGAAGGCAGTGCCCACAAAGAGTTCTGTAATGAAATGGAAAAGATTCATACAGGAAGAGCTATGGGGGTAACAAAGGGAAGCATCCACCATATCCACAAGCAGACAACCTCTTTTCCCATAGGTTCTAACCTAGAATGACCTGAAAAGCTGCTGGTGTTCATTGCTACATGGACAATGCCCTATAAACACCTTTCTGTTTACCAGCAAAAGGCTGGTTGGTTCACAGATAGAGGGTACATAGGCAGCACTCGATATGGAAAACTGCTGCAGACAGAAAAACTCTGACTTACGAAGGTAGGAACATGTTAGCTCAATGGGCTAAACTATAAGCTTTCTATATAGCTGTGATGGAAGAGTTAGACAATGGTGAGAATTCATATATTTGGATTTTTATTGACTCATGGCCAGTGGTCAATGGTCTGATTATATGGCCAAGAAAATGGGTAATGGAAAACTGGAGCAAGGACCTATGGAAGGCACTCTGGAAATTTAAAGGGTGCATCAGAGTATGTCCATCAGGAGAACCCTCTTTCTGGATCAGAAGGTGATTGGAATCAGCAGGTGGACATGTTGGTACACTCTATTGAGGTGGTCAGTGAGATCCAAAAAAGTGAGTGGACATGGGGGTGTTGCAGCAATGCAGAGATGGGTGAATCTAGACACGTCCCTTTTGCACACTCTGAGGCACAAAATACCAATAAGGCCTGCTCTGTCTGTTAGCAATAATTGGCAGAGGTTACAGATGGCTATAGGCAGATTCTCAAGTAGGAAGGACCTGCTCACAACTAGTAAGTGGATTATATAGAGCTAATGGTAGCAGCGGCACTAAGTGGCTACAGATGCATCCTCACAGGGAGAGATACTTACTCTGATCTGGGCTTTCCATATCCTGTGATGGATGCAGATGCCAAAAACACCATTAAGGAATTAAAAGAAAAGATACTGTACCAATGTGACCCATCAAGTTTCGTTTCCTCATACCAAGTATTGCACTTTAAAGGGTGCAACAATGGGTTAAGGAACATCATATTAAATGGACATACCTCATCTTAAACGGACATACCTCATCTTAAACGGACATACCAAGTTGCATACCACACTCAGAGTAATGGTTCAATAAGAGAACTGGAAAGGTAATTGAAATTGTTGCTTAAAACGGGGGATATAAAGGCATTAAGGGCTGGCTCACACCTTCATGAATGTGCTCACACTTAACATGAGGGGGCAATTGGAATATCACCACTGGGTAGATGCGGGGACCTGCCTCGCCACAGGTGTTTGGTTCACGAGGTGTGGATATCTGGCGGCTGTAAAGATATAGAGATACACACAAGGACACCAAGAGAGAGACAAAGAGACACCCCGAAACCAGAGTGGATGCGGACTGGCATCAGGCAGATCCTGCATTGCAAACATCTCAGCCAAGAAGGCCGTAATATCCTGCATAGTAAACATCTTGGCTAAACATTTATGGTTGCAATGCTGGACTGAGCCCCCTGCATGCTGTAACACACGCCTTGCCAGTCGTAATGCACCTGGACTCGTTCTGCGCCTCCGAGGGGAGGTACTTTACACAAAGCTGGGAGGGACTAAGACAAGGTACAGCTAACATACGTAACTTTCCAGACATTCAGGCGGCTTTACATCATACTTCACAGGTTTCTCAAGCTTAATTAACATACCTTTTAGCACCTAGCCTCAAATGGGGGAAGGAAAAGGAGGATTGGGAGGAGTCCCATTGTGTCGGCTGCCCAGCCCAGGTTCTTCAGGGTGAATAAGGCTGCACCTGAAAACACTTTAGGGAGGGCAGTCCTATTGTCCTTAGAACAAAAACTCGGGAAGCCACCCAATTTACTTTGACTGAATTCTTTGAGGGAAGAACTTTGCCTTTTTGGAATTTTACAGTCTTGACTTTTAGGAAAGTATTACATTTATCTGTGGATATCAGGGCTTCATGTATACAATTAATAATAAACCTAACTGAATACTAAGATGAAAAACAGTTTTCTATGTCTGCTAGGTGGCTAGAGTGTGTTCCTCAGAGCCTGCGGCCTGTACGGTCTGCAACACTTGGGCTCACAGGGCCTCGAACTCCTGACCGGGTCTGCACGGTCTGCAACAGGTAGATTCCTACATTTCTCAGGGGGATCTGGGGAAGAAGGCACAGGGGAGGATGCTGGTGCTACTGCACAGTTCTTTCCCACATCACCTGAAATATCTTTTTTCCTGCTGGATGCTCCAGTCACAGGACCAGGATGCAGCTACAAGTTCCAGAAGCAGCGATGATAATTCAGCAAGAAAGTGTAACTATACCCCTCAACCTGTAGGACAGAATGCCCAAGGGACTGATGGGATGGATTGTCCCTTCCCACCATCTGGAAAAATTAGTATTGACAGTGAATAGTACTGTATTTACTAGTGATCAAGATAGCCCACTTGTCTTGTAACACTACTCAACATGGTGGGGTCCCGGTATGGTGCTGTTAGTGAATACACTGGACTACAAAGTTGGTTTGAACCATAAGGTCAGAAGTTCAAGCTCATCAGTCTCTCTTTGGAAACCTTATACAGGGTCACTATGGGTTGGAATCAATTCAACGACACTTCACAACAACACAACACCTCAACATGGTATAGTGCTGTGGGATAAAGCACTGGACCACAAGACAGGATTAAACCACAAGGCCAGTGGTTCAAACTCACCAGTTGCTCCTTGAAAACCCTGTATAGGGTCGCTATGTATCAGAACCAACTTGATGGCACTTAACAGCACCTCAACATGAATAGGAATGGAAATGGGAAAAGCACTTGCTAGACTTGTCTTGCTACCAGCAATCTGGGTTAGCTCAGTGGCTGAATCTGAAAAAGTTGGAGTAAAAGTAAATGATAAATTGAAAGAAGGAGAAATAATAACTATAGTTAAAGCTATGAAAAAGTGGATTATGCGGCGGAGAAAATCTACCATCATGCTGATACCTCGAGAAAGACTCAAAACAAGAGAATAATCTTCTCTCAGTACAATTTTTTCAGGATTTGGAAGGGTGAAAATCAAACAAACTTTGGAGATGCTGACCAGATCAGCTGGACACAAACAGAAGACCTGAATGGCTGGTGTCTGAATAACCTCACCCTTAGAACTCTTAACCATACTAAAGAACAAATTGTTAATGACAGGTTTGGACAGGAAACTTATTTGGGGGAGGGGGGGATTAATCCCTTAAGTCTGAGAGGGTAAATAGCTAGAAGAGACAGAAGGTGGTCTGAGGGGCAGCTAAATATTTCTTATAGCCATTGTAGTCAAAATTCTCCATTTTGTGATATATCGTAAATTCTAGCTTCTATGCCTGTGATTATGGACCCATTTTTAAATGAACTGCTAAGAAGTAAAGATTAAGATGGAGCTATGGAGTGCAGTGGATCTAAGTATTAAAAAATGCCTCCACATCAGTAGAGGGTATAACTCAAGTCACCACGCCTAGTTGCCCTTGGAGGCATGGTCTGACTCCAGTTTCCAAGACTGCTTTGGAAAAGCTTGTTCTCTTGCCCTGTATCTTGCATCTGATTCATGACATCTGACCCCATGTACTGTAGTGGGACTTTGGTCTATCACCTGACCTAATTCACTGGCTCCCCTAGCCTCCTGAATCAACAGCCTGTCGTCTGACCTGCTAGTTTGGATTCCTCAGCAACTGAGACTATGGAGATGAGAAGATTCCTCCAATTTGATCTCTGGACGATCAGTGTGGGACTTGCCAGTCTCCACAATATCGTGAGACATTTCTTTTGACAACTGTGAGTTTCATGCCATGTTGCAGCATGTTGCAGAACTCTGGGACTTGAGGGAAGGGAGGTGTAGTGATTGATAGCAAGGACTGTGGAGGGACAAAACATGTTGGAGAGGTTGAACAGTTGGGATACCTTTAACCTCCAACTCATAGAGACCAGCCTTGTGCTGATTTTTATGAAAGAAATTATTCATGTACCAGCACACCACTGCCTTGAGCCTTGCCTCATAGGCCAATTAGCCCTGGCCAGGCAGCTGACAGGTATTGTGAGGCATTAATCTTTTTAAGGATAAGGAGGTCAAAATGTGCTTCGCATTACTTAAGAGAAACAACATTGGTTCGTAAACCTAATTCCACAGGACTTGAAACACTTAAAAATAATGCAGTCTTCACTATGGATTACCTGTCAAAATTCTTACAACTGGACCAATAAGCCACTGGATTTATCCTCATGATAAATGGGGAAACAACTCAAGTTGTTAAGAATTTCATTTTACTTGGATGCACAATCAATGCCCATAGAAGCAGGAATCCAAAAAATCAAATGACGTACAAATGGTTTCAAAAAATTGATATCAGTGATAATGGAATTTTTTTACAAACTTTTCAAAGCTCTCTCATACTGTATTAGACAACTGCTGCAAAACACCTCTTTAAATTATTAAAATGCAATGATGTCACTTTGAGGACTAAAGTTCGCCCGTCCCAAGTCATGGTATTTTCAAGTGCATCGTATACATGTAGGGGAATAAAACTGAAGTAGAACTGAAGCCTTTGAATTCTTGTGTTGACAAAGAATATTGAATGGACTGACAGAAGATTGAAAAAAATATATGTATTGTAAGATGAACAGCTAGAATGCTCCTCAGATATGAAGATGGTGAGACTTCCTTTCGCACACTTTGGACGTGTCATCAGAAGAGACCAGCCCCTGGAGAAGGACACAGTGCTTGGAAAAGCAGAGAGTCAGCAAAAACAAGCGGAAGACCCTCAATGAAATAGATAAACATAGCGACTACAAAAATGTGTTCAAGCAGAGAAACAATTGTGAGGATAGTCCAGGACTGGGCAGTGTTACTATGAGTTGGAATTGACTGGATCAACCAACAAGAATCATATTTCTCCTTGTTGTTGTTGTTGTTGTTAAGTGCCATCGAGTCGGGTCCGACCCATAGCGACCCTGTACAGGGTTTCCGAGGGTGTAAATCTTTACGGGAGTAGAAAGCCTCATCTTTCTCCCGCGGAGTGACTGGTAGTTTCGAACCGCTGACCTTAAACACTATAATACCTTCCTACTGGTGTGGCGCTCTGGGTTAATGCACCAGACTGCAAAGCAGCTTGCACTGTGAGGTCGGCAGTTCAAGCTCACCACTTCTTCTTGGAAATCCTATACAGGGTCGCTATGGGTCGTAATTGACTCAACAGCAATTAACAACAACAACTGTTGCCATCAGGCCAGGGAAATGGTTGAGAAAAGACTCTGAGTGCGAAAGCCCATGGTGAGTTCAGGGACACTTGAGAAATTCAGTGTGCCCAAAACACAGGGAAGGAGGCCATCCGATAGGAAAATGTGTTCAGACCAACTTCTCCTTACTTCATATACTTTCTTCAGCCGTTTTTGGTGCTCTGCCTGTCATATCTCTGAGCATTTCCTTATGCTGTCACTTCCCTCTCTCCCATCTGCCTGAACCTTCTTCAAGATTCAGTAAAGTCATCCCTGACCTCACTTCACAGTCCAAGCAAGTAGCACTCTTGGTACACTTTTTTTTTCTGTTTACCGCATTTACTAATTTTTAATACATGGATCAGTTTTACACTCTTTTCTTCTTAATTAACTCCTGTCAGGAATGAGCTGTGTACAAAGTCATTTCTTTAGCCCTATGCCTGTCCAATACTACTTACTGAACTGGTAACCAGAATCCTTGCTACCAAAGTTTTGAGTTAAAGAAATGTGACTCTAAGGATAGGTTTTCAGGTCTCACCAAGCAAAAAAATAACCCCCGTGATTCATGAAGCTTCTGACCTAGAAGGTCACTTTGGAATAATAAGGTCCTCATTAACTTGTTTTTCTTGATTGTAATGTGTGGCGCTCTCCAGTAAGCGCTTGGCCATAAGGTCGGTTTGGACTGCAAGGTCAGCGGTTCAAGCTCACCAGCCTCTCCTCAGAAACCCTATACAGGGTCACTATGAGTTGAATCTGACTCAACAGCACTTAACAACAACAACAATCACTCTTTATTCTAGGCTTGAATATGTGCTTGCTTGTAGGTGCAGAATGCTTCAGAAGGTCTGAAAGATGATTTTTTGTCACGAAGTTTGCTCTGTTTTTGCCAATTTGAAACCTAAGTTATCCCCCCACACACATTGTCATCTTATACCTCACTGAATATTTCCTTTTCGAAGTTAATTCTCTAAGATTTTAAAAATCATATGTGCTACTCCCTAATGTAATCTCCTGTGCTTTTTTTGAATAAACAATAGGAAATACCTTTCCTGCTTTGGAACTTCCTGCTTAGTGCAGAGGCCTGACAGTATTTCCTGGTTCTTGGTGACCTTCCCCTCTGTCCCTTGAACCCAGTCATCTCCTAACAGAGAAGGAGCTGTGGACAGAGCCCAGTGTCCTAGAGTCATGAGGAAGGGTAGTTCTATGAAAGGATAGAGCAGTGCATTAGAAAGTAGTCATGGGGAATAAAATATGAAAATTCCTAATATAGTCACCTCAAACATGGTTAAAAAAAAAAAAAAAAGAAGAAACCAAAATGTGATAGGATTAGTACAAAACTGATGTTCTCCCATGTAAACTATCACTCAATTCACAATAAAAACTTAAAAAGAAATAAAAAACAAGAAAGGCAGCTCCACTTATAAAGAGAGGGGTCACAAGTATACTTATTTCCTCAACACATTTCCTAGTTTCTTTTAGATCAAGAAATTATTTAGAAGCCAATTTTAGCTACAGAAGCTCTTCACAGAAAATTGTTTGAGCATATCTAAAGTGTTAATTGATAATATATAAACTAGAGCCATATTCCAGATTCTAAATGAATTATCTTTATTCTATGAGGGGAAATAGTTTGTCATTCAAGGAATAGAAGTTACAAGGAAATGTATCTTAGAGCAATATCAAAAAGGAATTTTTAAGCAGTTGCAAGTAACCAAAGAAGGAACACAATGCCTCTGGAGATGGTGCACTCTTTGTTACTGGCTGGTTCAAGGAGCTACCACATGACCTCTTTGCAGGATGTTATATATGATGGTCTTTCGACCAGCTAATTTTCATTTCTCTTGTTGTTGTTGTTGTTAAGTGCTGTTGAATCGGTTCTAATTCATTACGTCCCTGTATAGTTTCAACAGGGAGCATCTGGTCAGTTTGAACTATCAATCTTATGGTTCAAAATGCCCTTGCACTGCAGTGCTTATCCTACAGTGCTACATCAGGAATACCTCTAAATACTATTATGTTACAATCCTATAGGAAACTTCTGCCTCATAGTCTTGGGGTCAGGTATCTCTGAACACTTAGAAATGCTGGTGATGATTACGAGATAGATGACAGTGCACTGCAAGTCTTTTAGATGAGAGACAAAGCTGTCTGAATGGGTACAAGAGGGAGACTTGGAATATATGCACAAATATACAAAGGTTTGAAAGATTATATATGCACAGGGGTAACTGTGGTGGAGCACTATTGTTGTTAAGTGCCATCAAGTCAATTCTGACCCTTAGCGACGACCCTGGATAGGGTTTCCAAAGAGCAGCTGGTGAGCTTGAACCGCCAATCTTGCAGTTCAAATGACTTTACAGTCTGAGTACAAGGGGCAAAATAATGAAAACTTCTTAGATATTATCAGACATCTTAAGGACATAAGTTCCTGGGCCTCAGGGCTCAGGATCACAGTCTCAGAGGACACCATGGTCAGTTAGAATAACATAGTCCACAAAGACAATGTTCTACATCCCACTTTGGTGAGTAGCAATTGAGATCTTAAAAGCGCATAAACAACCATCTAAGGTGCAATATTGGTATCCCAATGTGCAGAAGAAAGAAGAATACAGAAAATTAAAGATCCTTGGAATTAACTAGTCCAGTAGATAAAATGGAGCAGATGAGCATCAGTACCCACAACTCTGAGATCAGAAGAACTAGATGATGCCTGGCTACCACTACCAACTGCTGTAAAAGAGATTCCAGTAGAAGCTACCAGATAGAATGAGCGAACATGTGGAACAAAACTCAAAATTATAAAAATGACTGAACTTACTTGTCAGAAAGAGATTGGAGGAACCAGAGGTTATGACCTTCGACCACCTTTCAGGTCTGGAATGAACCAATTTTCAGCGAAGCAGTAGATGGGTATATGGTGGGGGCAGGGGGGGCAACAACACTAGTAAGGTATGCTCACCATGGAATTGTCAATCACTCAAGATCAAAAGGCTAACAATGACCTAAGGACAATGGTGAGGAGGGATAGGAAAGAGGATGGAATGAAAATAGGAACCACAGGGAAAAAGTAGGATAACTTGTTATGTGGAGGGGATTGCAATGATTAAGATGAAACAAACTGTATGATTGGTTGAATGCAAAAATGATAATCTTCTCTGTAAATTTTCACTCAAGTCACAATAAAAAGTTTTTAAAAAATACTTAAAGCAAACCACAAAGCTGCCAACTCTAAGTATGTCAGTGAAAAATCCCTACAATGAAGCACAATGATTAACCCATGTAGATTGGATTTTGCATTTTACTCACTCCTTATATCTTGAGGGTCTTTCAGGAGCTTTTTGTGTCATTTCTTAAAAATTATTCATCTCAAACCATCGCCAGTTAATTGTACAGAGATTTGGGGATGGCTGTTCTCTGCCAAGGAACCCTGGTGGCACAGAGGTTAAGCATTTGGCCTCTAACTGAAATATTGGCGATCTGAATGGGAAAAAACATATGGCAGTCTATTTCTGTAAAGATTTATAGCTTTAGAAACCCTGCTGGGCCATTCTATTCTGTCTTAGAAGCTTACTGTAAATCAGAATCAACTTGATGGTGAAGGGTTTGGTTTGGGTTTGGCTGTTAGCCTGAGGCTTCCTGATGATTGGTAAACACAGTCTTGATGACATCACTGGTGGTGAACCCGCCTGACTACAGGAAATAAAGGAATCCACCCATTCCCCATGAATTTGAAAGACAGACTCGTACTCTAAATATTTATTAGAGATATATTTCTGTTTCCTGACCTGAAATAAGACAGATGTTCTGCTAAGTAGTACATTTAATTAACTTCATTTACAAGCTGCAGGAAAGAGCCCAGATTTCCCAAGTTAATAGTAACAGAGACATTCTCTTCAGTGTGCAGTTACTAACATCCCAGTTTCTCTCCCTTCTGTCTCCATCTACTTATTATTCTTCATGAACGTCTCACTTCATTTGACTATGAAACAGCTGTGGCCCCTAGGATTAACTCAGCCTCTTTTGGCTGTGGGTTCTCCCTGAAAAGCCAGCACAGCTGTAACCTTGACTGACTAATTCTAAGTGAGCCACCAGCAGTTCACAGTGAAAAACAACTGGTCTTTTGTGAAAGAGAAAATTGGCAAAAAGATGAGGGTCACCTCTCTGTGTCAGTGGCAGTCTCAACAATAGCAGGCTGGCTGGCAGGCTGGCTGAGCACTAAGCTTTACAAATAGCCCAGATTGTCAGACAATCACAGAGCAGCCTGGCACCTAAACACTCAGGACCATCTCCAGAAATTAAACTGTGGAGAACTGGTGTTGGGAGCATATGTTTTAGGATAGAAAACTCTTGTCCTCTTGGAATTAGTGCATTATTCTTTAATGGTGGGGGTAGTTTGTTTTAGCGACTATAATCCAGATGAGAGTTCAGCACATCAACAGATGGAGGGACTTTTCATTTTCAGTCTCTAAGCCAGAGTTTTCCCACCATCCGTATCCTCCTAAGTGCCAGCGGAATGCCACTCACTCACTCCTACATTCAGAAGGTCACATAATTGAGAACTTGTGTGCCTTTGTCCTCCCAAGTCACCAAGGTTCAGTGTCATTTTGCACATGGGTTTTTCTCACACAAGTTTTCATTTGCACACAATAGAAGGGGGTTAGTCCAATTCCAATTCAGAACAGGACCTCATATTCTAGAAAGGCAATTTGGTTTCTTCCCAAGGTCTCAGCAGGCCCCCAGCTGAGTGCCCAGCCCCATCATTCGGGCCAACATTTTCTCTACAATTCTCCACAGAAGAACAACTGGTTCAAGGTCTTGGGAAATTCCCGTCTTTTAAATCCTACATTTGTCTAAGCCTAAGAAGCCCAGGGCTAGAGTGGAAGAAAATAACTGAAACTATTCAGGGATCTTGGGGTAGCTTATTTGAACAGAAATCTGTCATGGGTTGGCCATGTGGCCCTCAGAAAACATCTCACCAACTCCCTGGTTTTAAGTGCATCAAAGAACAGTACAGTCAAGCTGAGGTTTTTCTTGGTGACCCCTTAGAACCTGCACAGTACCTCATACACAATAGATGATGAGTATGTGGTTATAAAATCCTACTTAAAACCGCACAACAAATGGTCAGCTAGCGTTAGAGCACAGGCTGTCTGGTTTCCAGTGAAGGTTCTTTTTCCTTAGGTACAAAAGACAAATTTGTCCTGCTTCCAATTTTTTTTTTCAAATCCAGCCTGGAACTTGGACAATTTTTTAACAAATTAAAATCAAAGATTGTTAGGTTAAGGGGTCAAGAGGAAATTACTGGCAGAAAAATCACTGGAACCGTAAAACCTCCAAGTACAAAGATCCAACGGGGTGAGATAGGGACAAAATACAGAAACTATCTCCTTATCAGGTGGAATAAGATATGGACAATTTACGGAAAGTAACCCCTTGTGTATATGCAAATCAGTAGAGCATGTTAATTCTCAGCTATCTCAAGCTACATATTAACTTTCCCCCTAACCTGTTTTTGACACAGGCACAAAACATCACTGGATGACCCCAACATGGTACCATATCGAAGGTCAGAAGGTCAGACTCCTCCACATTGAAATCTTATATTGCATTATGGATGTCAGATACAAGCACAGCCAGGAAAAAGAGAAACAAAGAAAATAGCACATGGAAATAGAAACACCCACCCTTTTAAAAAATCTGGTGGAACTGCCTCTACAACTTAACTTCCCACTATAAAAACCCCTTAGACTGTGAGCACATCAAAAGATACTGGTGCCTGAGGCATGTCTCCCCTGTAAGAGGCTCTGCTGTCAATGGCATGACTCCTCTGCAGGCCTTTCCATATTTCAATAAAACTCACATTAATACTATATTTAATGACTTTCTAGTCTTCTTTATCCTGACCTGAAAACAATGTTATGTGGTCACAACTGTATTATATTATGACCAATACCAAAACAGGCAGGACTCTGGGGAAAGACAGCCAATGAGTGAGGTCAGATTGAAGGTGGGTGGATACCATTATATAGCAGCCCCTGCAGAAAGTCCCCAATCACTCATCTACCAATTTGTCATAATGTGTTGGCTTATGTATTTCTGCGATTCTGTAAACTATGCCATAGATATTTTAAATACAGCAAAGTCACCCATAGTGGACAGGTTTTAGGCGAGCTTTGAAACGAAGATAGACTAGGGAAAAGGAGAGACAGACTAATTCTGAATATTTTTCACTGAAAACCTTATGAATAGCAGTGGAAGACTGTCGGTACCAGATTATTGAATACTGAAACATGATGAAGAACTCCAAAATATTGTCAGTTATAGTACCATAGGAAGAGCCCTTCAAATTAGAAGGGGCTCAAAATGAGATTGGGGAAGAAATGCCTCCTCTAAGTAGAATTGAACATGATAATGCAAATGGAGTAAAGACCTCAGAACCTTCATTGCTGATGAGGCATAACATAAAATGAAAAGAAGCAACTGTAACATCCATTGATAATCAGAACATGGAATGTACAAAATATGAATATACCAAAATTGGAAATTGTCGAAAATGAAATGGAACTTATAAACATCAATATCCTAGACATTACTGAGCTGAAATGGACTGGTATTGGCCATTTTGAATTTTATAATCACATGGTTTACTATGACAGGAATAACAACTGAAGAGGAATAGCATCACATTCATCATCAAAAAGAACATATCAAGGAAGGAACAAACAAGATGGTGGATCGGGTGGACGTATAGCAGAGAGCTCTGCCAACAACAACACAGAATACCCGAACAAGCAGGCTCAGGGGATGGTCCCAGAACTCTTAACCACATATAAAGGAATACTTAGAAGGTTGGAAGACTCACAGCTGGGAGAATTTGTGGCAGAAGCAAGAAATCTATTGCTTTCTAGTCCGGGATGCTCGACTGCTCCAGGAGACGCAATCTTGGGTGAGACCACGTGGGGGAAATATCGGAACGGCCACAGACGCCTGGCAGAAGCACTGAGATAAAGGTGTGGACATTCTTCTCTTTTGGTAGCTGTTCATTGGTCCCTTGCTGTCTGCGCACCTCCATTCTGGTGACTATAGGGGTGCCTGA
>NW_006408576.1:3503081-3524517 GCF_000296735.1 Chrysochloris asiatica
CGAAGAGATGTAGAAGAAATTCTGTGTGAAGGACTCTTTCAAGAGAAGTGTAAACAGGAGTCTCTGAGCTGCAGTTGTGGAGTCTGGATTTTACCGCTGCTCATTGGCGCAGCTTGCCTGACCAACATGCACTCCCGATTCCTTCCTCTTCCCAAACCAGCATGGCAGCTCTCAAGGATCAGCTGATTCAGACTCTTCCTAAGGAAGAACAGACCACCCCCAGAATAAGATTACAGTTGTTAGGGTTGGTGCTGTTGGCATGACATGTGCCATCAGCATCTTAATGAAGGACTTGGCAAATGAACTTGCTCTTGTTGATATCATGGAAGACAAATTGAAGGAAGAGATGATGGATCCTCAACATGGCAGGCTTTTCCTTAGAACATAAAAAATTGTCCCTGAAAATTCCAAGCTGGTTATTATCACAGCTGGAGCACGTCAGCAGGAAGGAGAAAGCTGTCTTAATTTGGTCCAGCTTACCGTGAACATGTTTAAATTCATTGTTCCTAATGTCATGACATACAGCCCACACGGCAAGTTGCCTGTTGTTTCTAATCCAGTGGATATCCTTACCTGTGTTGCTTGAAAGATAAGTGGCTTTCCCAAAAACCATGCTATTGGTAGTGGCTGCAATATGAATTCAGCGTGGTTCCATTTCCTAATGAGGGGAGGCTGGGAGTTCACCCACTAAACTGGCACGGGTGGGTCCTTAGAGAGCATGGAGACTCTAGTGTGCCTGTGTAGAGTGGAGGGAATGTTGCTGGTGTCTCCCTGGAAAAACTGCACCCCGATTTAGGCACTGATGCAGATAAGGAACAGTGGAAAGAGGTTCACAAACATTGCTTATGAGGTGATCACACTGAAAGGGTATATCTCCTGGGCCATTGGACTCTGTGTGGCAGACTTGGCAGAAATCATAATGAAGAATCTTAGGTGGATACATCCAATTTCCACCATGACTAAGGGACTCTAGGATGAAAGATGACGTCTTCCTTAGCGTTCTTGCATCTTGGGACAGAATGAGATCTCAGATGTTGTGAAGGTGATGCTGACCCCAGAAGAAGAGGCCGGTCTGAAGAAGAGCACCAATGCACTCTGGGGCATCCAGAAAGAGCTGCAGTTTTAAAGTCTGTCTAGGCTGCAAAGGGATTTTAGTTGGGGGGTTGTGCATGTTGTCCTTTTTATCTGATCTGTGGTTAAAGCAGTAAAAATATGTCCAAGAAAGAACATATGTTTTCCTAAAGTCAGACATAGGAATGGCCCATAAAACCCTACAGCTATCGCCTGATGATGGACAATACTAAACCTGGTATATTTGTAACTTGGTTAGTATACAATAGTTCCACCACCTCTGAGACATCACTGCCAATGTTACCATCCTGCCACTGCCCTTCAAACCAGAAGGATGTTGTTACTGTGTGTTAGGTCAATTCTGGTTCATATACTCAACATGCCTAACCCAATGGTTTTTCCCAATCACATCCTTGACTCCAATGTGTAAATCCAGTATTGAATGTCTTGTGCATAATTGTCCTAAAAGATCTTTTTTTGTGTAGTATATTTATCAGAGTGGTATACATTCCCATGTAATATAAAAAGATCTAAATATAAACATTGTAACTATCTGTCATATCAACTAAGACATCAAATAAACCATGAACATGGAACAAAAAAAGAGTAGTGCAAAGTTCCATATGTGATAAAGCAGACAATGCCAGTTACATCCGTTCATTCATGCAGCCTGAATGCCAAGTGCTCAAGTTCCTTAGTCAGAGGCAGTTTATGGACAATAACTGTGAGGTTGAAGTCAACATATCATGGCAAAGTTCAGACGTGCCCCAACAGGAGAAGGTTCAGACCATGGATGGATTGAGACAAGAGACCAACCTAATGATAGCGGAGAGACCTCAGAAGGTGAGAGCCCTGTGAAGCCATGAAGGTTTAAGTGCTCATGGCTATCATCACTTCCCTAGTGAGTGGCTTCAGACAATAACATCTGCATGAAGTGGCTGTACTTCTATCCAGAAGTATCAGTTAAACCAAACTTGCAGCTATATATACAATAGATTGGGCTGGGATTCCATACCCAAACTAACATTAACATGTAAATCATAAATCTAATGAAAGGTGATTGTCTGTGAGGTATGATGTTAACTGTGTCTAATAGGGACTCTCCTTATTGAAGGAAATACATCATTCTAATTATATCTTTTCTCAGAGTTACCAGTACAAGATGCACACTAAGTCATACTAACAGGAAGAAGTTTCTGTGGTGTCCTAAATTACATGATCCTTTCTCCCTGCATTTGAGACCGACTGAACAGGCTTAGAGATGCTAAGATGTCTCTAAGACAGAGAAGAGAAGACAACCTAGGAGAAGAAACCCTGGGAGAGAGCAGCTCATAAAAGTTAACTAAGAGAGAAACAGCCAGCACAGGAGCCTGAGGACAGGAAGATAAAACAGGAGTATATGTAGCATCTAGATGGCCGATAGAAAAGAGCGTAATAAATGGAGAGGGTACCTACAGAAAACAATGTTCAAGTAATGACAGATAAATGAACTTCCCTTTGAGCAACTTAAAGGTCATTGGTGACCTTAAGATTTTCATAGTGCAGTGGAAGTAAACACCATCTGGGAGTACATTAAAGTTGAAATTTTTTGTGATAACTAGAAACTGTAAGTGTAGCCAACTGTTTGCAAAAGTGTTTGGACATGGAAAAGGGGGAATTCTGCAGATTATGTAGAATCAAGAGGTTTTTGTTTTTTTTTATATATAATAAATGAAGTAAGGGAACATGGCTGTATGCTGATAAGAAAGATCTAGTGGCGGGAGGACTTAATAATAATTTTTATCCTTAGGAGAGAAGGAGGGAGCATGGGGTACTTTCATAGACTACCTGTTATGCTCATTAAAGTAATAAGGTTATGTCTTTCTATCACAATCTGAAAAAGCATATTTAACACTCTGTAAAAAATAGACTAATAGAAAACTAAACTTGGACATAAATAAGAAGGGCCAGAGCAGATGAGCATTGTAAGACCCACTATTAAGTTTATATCCCTATATAAACATAACTAAGGAACATGTAATTGAGTTAAGTAGGAATTACAGCACCTGTAATTCCAGTCCAACTGAATTAAAGATGACAGAGGATATGGGTTAAGGTTGTTAGATAAAATGCAAAAGGAACACTCAGTTAAAGTTGACTTTTTCATCAACAATGAATGTATTTTAGTATAAATATGTCACATACAAAATTCCCTTTTAATTGGGCACCCAGTATTTATTTTTTGATATGAAAACCCCAGTTTAGGTGGGAAATGATGCAGTATAGATCAGGCTACACTGAGTCTAGAGATTAGATCTGTTATACAAGAGCTTCCCTAGTATTCTGGAGTGCAAAGGATGCGGTCAGTGCTCCAAAAACTGTGAACTGAAAAGTGGCAGGCAGGAACTAGGCACAAATGCTGAGGTCAATGTTTGTGTAGTGATAAAAGCATGGACTTTGGAGCCAGACACAAGTAGGATTAAGTGTTATTTCTGAAATTTACTGACTGTGTAACCTTGGGAAAGTTACCAAGTCTCTCTGTGTCTCAATTTCTTGATGTGAAAAAGGATGGTAATATTATCCCTCACATATAGGACTCTGCTGTTGTTATTGTGTTCTGTCAAGACAGTTCCAGCTCATATCAACCATGTTTAGTGTTTCCAAGCGTTGTTGTTGGGTTTGAACTGTCTATCTTGCAGTTACCAGTCCAGGGCTTATCCTCTAGTGCCAAACCAGGGTTTATATAGGGTTATTGTAGTTGTTGTTATTGTTGTTAAGTGCCATCAAGTACGGTGAGATTTAAATTGGATAATATATGTCAATGCACTCACTCAGGCTTTACACAGAGTAGGTGATCCATGAAGCAGGCCCTCGAATCTAAAGGAATATTAGGGAAAAGGGACGAGTCACTAGGCTGACTATACTGTGGATATTAAGGCTGAAGCTGCACCCTGTGGGTAAAATCAGCATAGGACAACCATCTGGGACCAGCTCAGGTGCTATGAGTTTGCCTATATAGCCCGGAATCTCTCTTTTGGGGATCAGAACACTCCACTCCAGGCTTTTCCATATGCAAGGGTAGAGTTGCATTTGTGCTGCTTGTCCTGGTTAGAGCTATTTCAGGGATCTGCCAGAATGTGCTGATATGGTCCATGAAAAACAGAGAACTAAGAGCAGCATGAGAAGACAAATGGTGGGGGGAAAGGAAAGCCAGATGAGAGGAGATGACAACCTCTGCTGTTATACTTCAGTAGCCACTGTGGTAGGTACATGTCTACCAATGAGATCCAGCTCTGATCCAGATGGGCACAAACATCAGTATATGGGAATCCTTGCTTTGTTTTGTTTTTTAGTTTACTTTTGTAGTGGTTGTTCAATTATGGTTTGTATATTTCTATAGCACCTGATAACTGAAATAAAAGTTTGTTCTGACTTGAAACAATGGATGCACTAAGAAAGTGGATTAGCTCTTTGAACTGTTGAGCTTGGAAATGGAATCTAAATGCCCTACTAGGAAGCATAGGAGTAGAATCACAGAGAAATCAACATCTCTGCTTGGGACAGTTCTAGCATCACATGTTCTGGTTCAGTATCAGTCCCATCAGATCTTGTATCCCCATCCAGGGTTTGGAATATTTGAGGAGACTTTTAAAAGTTCTTGGAAAAATTACATTATCTTTTAATTCTGTTTTTCCACAATTTTTTGAATCCTCATCATATTATTACCTGATAAATAGCTTTCAATTCAAGAATGCCCAAAGGTGCAGCTTATACAAGTAAGAGAATCACAATATAATTTACATTTGTGTTTTCTATAATTGGATCTTGGGGAAGGGCACAAAGGAAGCACACCTTCATTGAGGAATTAAGCATATGTCAAGCATTGTTCGAAGAATTTTACAAGCATTTTTCTCCACTAAGTTTTGCAATAGTCTATCAAGCAGACACTATTATTATCCCTGTTTTGTTGCTTTTAATAGGTACTATCAAGTTTCTTCCAACTCATAGAAACCCTATGCACGACAGAACTGAATAGTTCCCCATCTTGTGCCATCCTCACAATTGTTGTTAAGCTTGAGTTCATTGCTGCTGCCACTGTGTTAATCCCTCTCATTGGGGGGTCTTCCTCTTTTTCACAGACCCTCCATTTTCCAATCATAATGTCCTTCTCCAGGGACTGGTTTCTCCTGATAACATGTCCGATAACATGAGAGAAGAAGTCTCACCATCCTGGCCTCTAAGAAGCATTCTGGCTGTACTTCTTCCAATACAGATTTGTTTGTTCTCTGGAAGTCATGGTATGTCGGGGTCTGACCTCGACATAGTTGTCACGAGTTTTTGGTTCACGAGGAGGGGAGATCCAGCGGTGATAGGGATAGCGAAAGAATACACAGACAAACAGAAGAAGGGAGACAATGAGGCACCCCAAAGCCAGGGTGGATACATCACTGGTGGGCAGGCTTGGGACTACAGGCATCATGGCCTCTGCAGGCAGCGACTCACTGCCCTGCAATCTTTAATGCATGCCTTCCAACCCGTAATGCACCGCAATCTTTACTCCATGCCTTCCAACCAGTAATGCACACCTGGGGAGGCCCGGGCCTCTGTTTTATTTAGGGGAGGAGTTTCACACCAAGCTGGGAGGGACTAAAACAGGATACAGCTAACATCAGTAATTTTCTAGACATTCAGGTAACTTTACATTGTACTTCACTGGTTCGAATCCCAGGCCAGCAACTTGGATTCTCAGGCCCAATTAACATATCTATAGCCCCTGAGGTCAGTTGGGGGAAGGTGAGAGTTCTGCAGGAGATGCCCAGGTGAATGGGCTGCACCTGGAAAAGGGATTAGGGAGGATGGGTTCTTTGTCTATAGAACAAAGAACCTAGAAGTAGCTAAGATATTTTTAGTTAATCCTTTGGAGAAAGGTTTAACCTTGCAACCTTTAGTCTCAGCTTTAGGAAAATATCACATTTATCTGTGGATTTTCAAAGGCTCCAGTGTATTAATTTAATATATATACCTGAATATTAAGATGAAAGCAATTTTCCATTAACTGCCAGTGGCCTCATTTGTTACACTCAGCCCTAGAGGGCCTCGAACCTCTGACTAGTCTTACACGGTCTGCAACAATGGTACTTTTAATATTCTTCCCTAACATTATAACTCAAATGCATTGACTTGTCTACGGTCTTCCTTATTCATTACCCAGCTTTTATGCACATAAAGAGTTCTGATAGCTTAGTGGTTATGAATCAAGCTGCTAACCTCAAGATCAGCAGTTTGAAACTACCAGCTATTCCATGGGAGAAAGATGAGGCTTTCTGACCCTGTAAAGATCTACAGCTTCAGAAACGCTATACAGTGTTGCTCTGAGTTGGAACCAACTCCACAGCACAGAACCACCACCTCCATGAGGCAACTGGAAATATTAGAACTCTGGTCAGATGCACCATAGTCCTTAAACTGGCATCTTTACTCTTTACCACTTTAAAGAGGTCTTGGGCAGCATATTTGCCTAATGCAATTACATCATTTGATTTCTTTTTTTTTTTGCATGTATTACTTTTTTTTTTTAATGTTTTATTGTGAATTATGTGATAGTTTACATGGGAGAACATTAGATTTACATTCATCCTATTGTATATCGTATCTTTTGATTTCTTGATTGCTGCTTCCATGAGAGTTGGTTGTGAAGTCAAGCAAAATGAAGTCTTTGACCATTTCAATATTTTCTCCACTTATCACAATATTATTTATTGGTCCAATTGTGAGGATTTTATTTAGTTTACATTGAGATGCAATGCATACTGAGGGCTGTAGTCTATGATCTTCATCAGTCCTCTTCACTTTCAGCAGCAAGTTTGCATCATCTAAGTATCACAAGTTGTTAATGAGTCTTCCTCCAGTCCTGATGTCATACTAGTCTTCATAGAATCCATCTTCTCAGATTATTTGCTCAGCATACAGACTGAATAAGTAGGGGGAAAGGATAGAACCCTGGAGGATACCTTTTGTGATCTTAAACTATTCAATAACCCCGTATTCTGTTGTAACACTTGCCTTTTGATCTGTGTACAGGTTCCTCATGAGCACAATTGTTCTGAAAATAGTTATTCTTCACAATGTTATCCATATTTTGTCACGATCTGCACAATTGAAAGCCTTTGCATAGTTAGTGAAGTACAAGTAAGCATCTTTCTGGTATTCTTTACTTCAGCCAAGAGCCATCTGACATTAGTAATGGCATCCTTCATTCCATCTACTCCTCTAAATCCAGCTTAAGTACCTGGAAGTTCCTTGTTTATGTACTGTTGCAACTGTTTTTTAATTATCTCCATCAAAATTTTACTTGCATGTTATATTAATTATATTGTTCAATGACTTCCACAGTCCACTGGATCATTTCTCTTTGGAATGGGAACAAATACAGATTTCTTCCAATCAATTTTTTTACAAATGAATAAATTAAGGCTCAGTGAAATCAAATAACTCATCTAAGTTCACTCTGCTTTTTAGATATGCAGGATTCAAAGTCACAAATGTCTATTTGCAAAATTCAATTAACCATTTTGCTATGAGGCTAGGAAATTTACTTACTTTGTCTTTAATTGTCCTCCCTTACCAATAAGAAAAATGAGGTCTTGACCAAGATCACACACAGCTGGAATTCATATCTAGGTTTGTCAGTTTTTTCCACATCACCATGTTGATTTTCAGAAGTGTCTTGGCCATTGGAACTTCAGGATGTGCAAATTACTGTGCTTGGAGGATAAGAAATCAGTCTGGGTTGTATGAACAAACTCAGGCATTGAGATAGAAAGTGCTGCTCTGCCCTAAGATTGGGAAGCAGCTTCTAGTTTAGTTCCCAGTGACTGTGTGTTTCCAGCTGATGGCAGAAATTCCTGCTCTCTAGTGACAGACGAATGATCTCAAGGGTGGGAAAGCAATATTGAACAAAAATATATCAAGGAAGGGAGACTTCTTTTGATAAGATATAAAATCACCTAAAACAATAATAAGAAGAAGAAGAAGAATTGGCCAAAACAGCATGAGACAGTGGTTACAGGATTAATTTTAAACATGACCTGTTCCAACTGTAGCCAAATAGAAGAAATGCTTCTAAGATAGCATGTGCTAACTCAACTCCTAAGACAGCCAGTAGCAACAGCCAATAGACCCAGGTGGACATTGGCTGAAACACTCTCTCTAGTAGACCTGGATTGGACACACACATACACAAAATACAACCGAATGTTTATGGACAATTCCATTTACTTGATTTGTTTATCAAAAGTAACACTTAGCAGAGAAAATTTAATGTGAGGATTGTTGAAATGGCAAATATTTATGACCTATATTTTTTATCACAATTTAAACAGAGGAAGAAGAGGGAGGACGAGGTAAAGGAGGAGGAGGAGAAGAAGAAGGAAAGACAAATTCAGATCAAGTATTTTCAAATTTGAAAAAAAAAAAAAAAACACAAAACTCACTTAGTAGCAATATTTCATAAAATTAGATTTCCATGGAACATAATTTATGCAGATCTGTAGAAGACACCTTTAAGTTTCATAAGATTCACATAAGCACTTACATAAGTATTGCACAAAAAATAGATATCATGCTAAATGCAATAGGAATTTGACAAATAGTAAAGATGGAAGGTAGAGTAATTTAATAAAAGTATACATCTAAATGGTTAATTATTCCAATAATAGACACACTTTGCACATTGCTATTGTGTTTTTCCTCCTAATGTTATAGGAATGTAGCTCCACTGAAACATCCATATTCTTACAGACCCCAAAAAGGATTGATTCTGGCTGACCTAATCCCTGTTGTTCCCTGGGATTTTTGCTTTTCCTTGGTCTAATGACAGGAGTTTTTATTCTCTTTGGTGATGAAGCAGAAGATATGAGTCTGAATGTTACCAAGATTTATGTTTCCAAATGAGATAAGGGCATCTGTTGAAGTCAACGATAGAGAGAAGCAGAGATTGGAGGATGGTTGTTGTGACATCACTGAGTGTCTGCTTCTAGTCCTCTTTGAAATCTAGATGCATCCCTGCACTACCATAGCATGGTCTTTCATTGACTCTCTAGCTTCAATTAAGTTTTTGTCAAAATCAATAATGGTTCTGATATGTCTGGTTAAGTTGTGGCCCTGGGACATAATAGTACATCTTTTAAATTTCAATCGGAAGTATCAGCTAAACATCTTAAACACTTAAAAGTCAGCAGCTCAGAATCCAGAAAAATCTCCTAGAAATCTACAAATATTAGTTGTCTATCTTTAAAACAAAAATGTAAAGAAAAAATTCAAGCCTTGAATTTCAATACTGAAGGCATCTATGAGCAAAATATTGAATGCTGCAGAGAACATCAAAAGGCATTGAAAGGAATACACAGAATCAATTTACCAAAAAGAAATTGTCTATGTTTAACCATTTCAAGAGGTAGCATATGATAAAAAACCAATGGTACTGTAGGAAGAAGTTCAAGATGCACTGAAGGCATGGGTGAAAAACAAGGCTCCTGGAATTGGTGGAATACAAATTGAAATCTTTGAACAAACTGATGCAACACTAGAGGCAATTACTATTGATACCAAGAAATTTGACCAATCAATTGGAAGATATCCATATATGTGTCCATTCCAATGAAAGATGGCCCAATATGATGTGAAAATTCACTGAAGAGCAGCATTAATATCACATGCAATTGACTTTTCACTGAAAATAAATAAAAAAACAATTACCACAGTACATCAACATGGAACTGCCAAAATTCAAACCAGATTCACAAGTGGACATGGAATGAGGGATATCATTGTTGGCATCAGATGGATCTTGGCTAAAAGCAAAGAATATCAGAATGATGTTTACTTATGTTTTATTGACTATTCAAAGGCATTTGACTGTGGATCATAACAAACTATTTATAACATTATGAAGAATGTATATTCCAGAACATTTCATTGTGCTCATGAAAAACCTATACATAGACAAAGAAGCAGTCATTAGAACAAAACAAGTGGATACTTGATGGTTTAAAATCAGGAAAAGTGTATGCCAGGGTTGTATCCATTTACCAAACTTCTTCAATCTGTATATTGAGCTAATATTCTGAAAAACTAGCTTTTATGAAGCAGAACATGGCATCAAGTCTGGGGAGTATGCAATATTCAAATGACACAACCTTACTTACTGGAAGAGGAAAAGACTTGAAATACTGATACAGATCAAAGACTATAACCTTAAATATGGATTACACCGCAATGTAAAGAAAAAAATCCTCACACTGGACTAATAAATTACCTTATGCTAATTGGAGAAATAGGGTCCTGGTGTGGCATTGTGGGCTAATGCGTCAGATGGCAAAGTCATTTGAACTGCAAGGTCAGTGGGTCAAGCTCACCAGTTGCTCCTTGGAAACCCTATATAGGGTCGCTAGAGGTCAGAATCGACTCAATGGCACTTAATAACAACAACAAAATGGAGAAATGATTGAAGTTGCCAAAGGTTTCATTTTTCTTGGATCCACAAACAGCACTCATGGAAGCAACAGTCAAGAAATCAAATTATTTAGGCCAATCTGCTACAAAAGATCTCTTAAAGTGTTACAGAGTAAGGAGGTCATTTTTAAGGAAATCTGTCCCAAGCCATGGTATTTTCAGTTGCTTAATGTGAATGCAAAAGTTGGACAATAAATAAGGTAGACCATAGAAGAATTAATAGATTTTGACTATGGTGTTAGGATATTCAAAATACCAAGGACTGGCAGAAGAACAAACAAATCTGTCTTGGAAGATGTAAAGCCAGAAATGAGGTTGGCAAGGATTTGTCTCCAGTATTTTGGACATTTTGTCAGGTGGGGCTAGTCCCTGGAGAAGGACATTATGCATGGTAAGGTGGAGGATCAGCAAAAAAGACTAAGACCCCTCTCCACCACAATGAGATGGATCGACATGGTAGAAGCAAAACTGGCCTCAAACTTAGCAACAAATGTGAGGATGGAACATGACCAGACAATGTTTCTACTGTGCACAGGGTAGCTATGAATCAGAAACAACTCAATAGCACCTACCAACAACAACAATAACAACTTCCCTAATAAACTCCATAACTGTGAATGCTGTCTGTGAGTTCTGTGTGACCACTGTAATGAATTATCAAGCCCAGAAGAGAAACACAGTGTGCTGTGGGAGCTACGGTTGGTATCAAAATTGATAAGGAAAGGTATAGGCTCATCTGAACTCTGCTTCATAAGGATTGGCTTTAGTCTGGCAATGCTTTTCATTCTCCCTTGTGAATTCCCACACACCAGTTTTACAAAAGTACAAGTTTCTTTTCTAATCTTGATAAAATGTGTTATATATTTAGTTATTAGTGATTGTGTTTTTCTGTTACATCTAAGAAACATCTGAGCCCCATCCAGATCCTTCTGAGTTGGGACATTACCACTAGAAAGGACTAGCAGACCAGCCTGGAACAGCTAGAACAACAGAAGCTACATCTTCAAAGAAAGATCATCAGGAAAAAAAAAAAAAAATAGCAGTATGAGTCGCTACTACAAGAATAAGCAAGCTGTTTGCCAGGAAGCCATTAAGGCAAGCAATCAAGTTTCTTCAGGACAATCACCTCTCTAAGACTGAAACTCAAAGGGAACACATGAGCAGGCATGTAAGCAGGCTGATGACCACATTGGTCTACTGGTGAGTGGAAGAGGAGGAAAGGCAGCAAAGAAGAAATGGGCTGAGTTCAACCACACTCCATTGATTCCTGTTGACCTAGAGATGAGAGAGAGAAGAGGAAGTGCTGGTTGGTGCAAAGTGTGGTGAGACCTGGGTACACCTGAGTCCATGGACAAGGACATAGCCACAGATGACTAGAGCTGAGAGTGAAGCATCCAGCTGATATGAAGTGAGGGGAAATGTACAAGACAAGAATGCCAAAACTTGCATATAGTACCCATTTGACCTAGCCTTGATGGCTTGATGATCAGAATTTAGCTAGAGGAAGATTTTTTTTTTTTTTTAAAGTCCCCACTGAATAGTTTTCATCTTGTCTAGATGGGCCTGGTTTAAAAGAGACGGGGATAAGATTTTTATTTGTTCTCATGACTAACTGTGACTGCCACAATTGTAAAGACAGAAGTTTCATAACAAAAACAGGAGAGTGGTTAATCTTACAGTCCAGAAACAAAGGACCCTAGGACCATCAAGGCAGAAGAGCACAAGCGGAATCGGAGACCTTATCCAGAGAAGCAGTGACACCAGAGGTAGAGGCAGAGATGGGGACATGGAGAGAGGGAGCAGCTGAGGACTCTAGATTCATACAAAGAGAGGGACTAAGAGATAATGGCCAGGAGGCAGACTTGCAGAATGTGCCCTTTGGTGGTGTAAATTATTATATATGCCTGAGTGTTAAAAAAAAAAATTAACAGCTAAAGTGAATAGAGAAAAATACTGTTAACTGATGGTACATGGAGGTGATTGTAATCATTGTAATGAAAACAAGGTGTATGATTTGTTGAATGTAAAACTGATGATCTGCCCTGTAAACTTTCACTCAATTCACAATGAAAAATTTAAAGAGAAAGAGAAAAAAAAAAAAAACTGTTATCTTATTCCTGGTCACAGAAATAAGAATCTATCTTTTCTTCTAAGTATTTTATAGTTTCAGCTCTTATATTTGGTTTTTTGATCACTTTGAGTTCGTTTTTATGGAGGATGGACAATGAGTCCCAGGTTTCTGACAGGACAACATAGCCTATGGGAAGCCATTTAATGAGACAGGGGACACAGAGGGAGGAGCGCTGTTGAAAGGAATTGCAGACTGGCAGTAAACTCTAAAAGAGTTCAATTTGGGACATTTTGTGTCTTAGCTGTGTACATGCCAGCAGGGAGTGTTGTCTGCTGCTCACAATCAAGAATTTGAGATAACAGATGGAAACTAAAGCCATGGGAATGAATGTAATCCCAAAGGAAGAATATTCATAATGAGAGTATGAGAGAACCAAAGACAGATTTGTGTGAAACTTCAACAGTTAAGGGTGGAATTGAGCAGAGAAAGTCAGGAAAGTTGGAGTGGTCAGCTGGACAGGAAGAAAAGCAGGGATGGGAAATCTCCCAATCTGCTCACATTTCCCTGCAGCTAGCCTTTACTGTTTCCTACTCTATAATCCCCAGTAAAGGAAAGCCTCCCAGTGCTGCTAGAGGGTGTAAAGTGTCAAATGTTTTTCTAAATGCCAATTGTCACCAAGCAGCAAGAATGATTTTTAAGTGGGCAAACCCTTTTATTCTTCTAGAAAAGTATTCTTGTCAGCGTCAACTTTTCTCCTCCAAGACAACGAACTCAGCAGTCACCGTAGCAAAGCAGCAGTCACTGTACCCTAACATTCCAAATATCTTGTAGCTAAGTATTCAACAATTAGCTAAAAAATAGGTGCAGAGAGGTGTTCTTAAAGTGTGGTTTCATTTTTAAAACACATTTTAAAAGCAGTCTACAAAAAGTATGTAAACAAACATTGCTCTTTTTTTTGTTAAAGTATGTTTATGTGCATATATAAAACTTAGGGAGAATATAACAAAAATATTAATAACATTTAGTGTGGGTGGTTGGACTATGGGTATTTTTTCCTTTCATTATATTGGTAAGTATTATCTAAAATAAGTCTGTATTAATTGAATAATAATAGCACTAATAAGGATGATAAGCTAAATTATTTTTAAAAAAAAGAGAGAGAGAGAGATTGCAGAACTTCAGGTTGAGCACTGAATAGAGTTTGAGTGTAGGATGGAAAATCTGTATAAGTTCCTTATTAATTCCTCTTCATTATCAATCCATCCAGAAATTCTACTTTCTCCTCTCAGGCATTCATTGGATAGAGACCTCTAGGAAGTAGAGATTGAAATAAAACTGAAAAGGGGAAAAATTTGAATAAACAAATTTTAGAATAATTATTATATTCCCAAATATGAGTGATGTTCCAAATGCAAGTACATCAATTAAAACTTCCCAAATAGCTTACTTTTTTTTATTGTTATTGTTCTTGTTAGCTGCCATCGAGTTGGTACCGACCCATAGCGACCTTATGCACAGCAGAACGAAACAGTGCCTGATCCTGGGCCAACCTCAGTATTGTTGCCATGCTTGAGTCCATCAATGCTGCCACTAGGTCAAGCCATCTCGTTGGAGGTCTCCCTCTTTTTCTCTGACCCTCCACCCTACCAAACATGATATCCTTCTCCAGAGACTGCTCCCTCCTGACAATACGTCCAAAGTATGAGAGATGAAGTTTGGCCATCTTGGTCTCTAAGGTTGCACCTCTTCCAAAATGGATCTATTGGTTCTTTTGGCAGCCCATGGCATCTTCAATATTCTCCAACACCATAACTCAAAGGCATCAATGATTTGACAGTTAAGTACTGTCAAATCAGTTCCAGTTCATAGCTACCCTATATAGGGTTTCCTAGCAGTGGCGGGTGAGTTTGAACCACTGACCTTGTGATTGGCAGTCCAGTGCTTATCCTACACCCACACCACACCGGGATTCTGCAAAAATGGCATAGTCGCCATGCCTGACCTCTTTTGACTACAAAAGGAAGTAGGAGAATCAATTCCACATCAGTCCAAGGATGAATCATATGAGTTGGAGATCAGATATGTACTCACCTTCCAAACTACTTTATCCTATTCTGACATTAACCATCCCTACCAGGGAACTCTTCTGGGCTAGGTGCAATAATCCATAGTAATGGCCACATAGACTGTATTGATGATTATGGGGTTTATTAGGGAAGTGAACAGGGTACAATTCAGGACCAGAAACAGCTCAATTTACAGCAGTTCTCTGGTCAGGAGTACGTCTCTCTTATCCTTGGCATGCTTCTCTCTCATCCTGTTTCTCAGTCACAGATCCCCTTGGTCTCTGCCCTGCTTGGGCAAGTGTTGCAAGCACCTTTAGATCGTCTGATAAATGTCCTAAAGTTTTCTGGTTCTGCAAGCCAGCTTCCCATCCAAAGGCACTCAGCTTTCTTTGTTCCAAGGGCTTTGAGCTACCTTTGCTGCCACCTCGGCTGCCACAGCTTCTCTGTGAAAGGACTTCGTGGTACAAAGGGCATGCTCTGCATGTGCTTCTTCTCTCTGTTTCTGTTTCTGCTTCTGAGATGGCTGATTTTAAACCCAGTAGAATTGCAAAACTGATCAATCCTCACGTGAGAGTCCCATAGACTCCATTTGCACAATTCTGTTCAGTCATTTGTTAGGAGTTATGAGGACTAAGGATAGAATTCACTGTACTACAGCCCCCACAGGGTTGGAGAATGCAGCCATAAAAAGAAATTAATTCCAACTGTGTCTCAAAATTTGGCAACAAGAGCTATGAAAAGCAATTAATTCCAATTGTATCCAAAAAGTTGGCAACAAGAGCCTTGAAAAGCAGTTGATTCCAATTGTGCCCCAAAATTTGGCAACAAGAGGGACCCTCTCCAGACCAGAAAAAAATATCTCACTTGAAATTAATATGAAGAAATTACTGAGTATGCTTGATTCATATAAAGTGTCTGACCTTTCAAGTTATACCAGTCACTCCAAAGGGAATTCTTTGGTGCTTCATCTATGTTCTTGGTAACATTGACAAGTCCTGATTCCATTTATGTGAAGTTTAATAATAGGCACCAACTAATCAAAGGCATGAGAAGTCAGGACAGTAGTTTGTCAGTGGAGTAATGCCTGGAGACCCATACCGGAGGTTGGCTTTGGGGGGCACTAGTACTGCTGCTCATGTGTTACTTCTTGATCTGAGTATTCTTTGTAAGTGAGTGCTGTTTGTAGGTGAGTATTTACTTGGTGAGAATTCACAAAACTTCACGATTATGATATCTGCATCTGTAGTGAATGTTATACTTCAATTAAAATACTTTATTTAAAATGATAACATTTACCCATCCATGTTAGGAGAAAAGACTGCTTAAATTGAGATTTCATATGTACTGCTATATGTTACTATTTATTCTCTTCTTTTTTAGAAAAGATAATTCGATAACTAAAATAAATAGATTTCTTCCTATGTGGTCTCAAAATTATTTAAATAATGAAAACTCAAATTTACTGTTATATAAAAAGATGATTTTATCTAAATTTTCCAAGTTAACACAGTCACTTAAAGACCTACATAAGGCAACAAGGGGGAACTCAGCTGCATTCTGGGTAGATTGGTGTGATGGTTAAAGCTATCTATCAGGTTGACTGGGTCATGATTCTAAGTGGTTTGTTGTCATCCCTCATGATGACATCTGTTATGAACAGCCATACAGTGGAAAATGAGTTAGCTTGAGAAAATGGCCTGCTTCTAATGTGAGAACTCAGTCAAAACTCTATTGTGTTTTACTGGATTTAGATACTGCATCTGACTCATCATCTGACCTTTGGTTCTTTGGATTTGAGCCAGTCGCCTATCAATCCTGGGAATTACCAGCAGCCTGCCATCTTACCTTATGACCTTGGATTCATCATCGATGCAGACAGCAGCCTGCCTTCTTTCCTACCTGTCAATCTTGGGTTCCTCAGCCACTGCCACAGTGTGAGTCAGGAGAACTCTCTAGTCTGACATCTGATCCATGATCTTGGAAATTTAAAAGGTCAGCTAGAGAAGACAGAGTCAAATATTATAATGAAATGTGCAAATATTGGTGTTAGAAAACCAAAAGAGAAGAAGATGTTCAGCATTTCTCAAGCTGAAAGAACTGAGGAAAAATTCAAGCCTCCACTTGAAAAACTGAAGTTCTCTTTGGACAAAATATTGAATTATGCAGAAATCATCAAAATAAGATGGAAAGAAGACACAGAATTGTTGTACCTAAAAGTAATGATCGATGTTCATCCATTTTAAGATGTAGCATATGAGCAAAAGCCAATGATACTGAAGGAAGTCCAAGGTATACTGAAAGCATTGACAAAAAACAAAGCTCTAGGAACGTTGTAAAATAAATTGAAATCTTTCAACAAACTGATGTAACACTGGAGGCACTGACTCATCTCTGCCAAGAAGTTTGGTTGACAGCTACCTAGCCAACTGATTGGAAGAGATCCATATTTGTGCCCATTCCAAAGAGAGGTGACCCAACAGAAAGTGGATATCATCAGACGATATCATTAATATGACATGCAAGTAAAATTTTGCTAATGATAATTTTTAAATGTCTACAACAGTACATTGGCAGGGACCTGTCAAAGGTTCAAGTCAAATTTAGACTAAGACATTAAAATAAGGGATATCATAGCTGACATGAGATGGAATTTGGTTGAAAGCAGAGAATACTAAAAAGATATTTATCTGTGCTTTATTGGTTATGCAAAGGTTTTAAACTGTGTGGATCATGACAAACTATGAACAACATTTCAGATAATGAGTAGTCCAGAACACTTAACTGTGTTCATGAAGAACCTGTGCATAAACCAAAAGGCAGTCATTGGAACAGAACAAGTAGACACTGAATGGTTTAAAATCACAAAAGATGTGCACCAGGTTTGTATTCTTACACCGTACTTATTCAATCAGTATTGTTGTTGTTGTTGTTAAGTGCCGTCGAGTCGGTTCCGACCCAATCAGTATACTGGGTAAATAATCTGAAATACTAGATTAAATGAAAAAGAGCATAGCATCAGGATTAGAAGAAGACTCATTAACACCCTGTGATATACAGATAGTACAGCCTTGCTTCCTGAAAGCTAAGAAGATTTAAAATACTGACTGATGAAGATAAAAGACAATTCTTTCAGTACGGGTTGCACCTCAATGTAAAGAAAACAAATATCCTCACGACTGGCCCAATAATAAACACCAAAATAAATGGAGAAAAGTTTGAAGTTATCAAAGACTTCATTTTGCTTGGATCCACCATGAATACTCATGAAAGCAGCTATCAAGAAATCAAACGATGTATTACATTATGCAAATCTGCTGCACAAGACCTCTTTGAAGAGTTCAAGAGCAAAGATACCAGTTTGAGGACTGAAGTGAACCTGTCCCAAGTCATGGCATTTTCAATAGCCTCTTCTGCATGTGAAAGCTGGATAATGAATAAAGAAAACCATAGAATAATTGACACATTTGAGTTATAGTGTTGGAGAAAATTTTGGACTGCCAGAAAAGCAAATAAATTTGTGTTGCAAGCAGTACAATCAGAATGCACCTTAGAAGTCATGATAACTAGACTTCGTCTCTCATAATTTAGGCATATTGTTGTTGTTGTTATGTGCCCTGGAGTTGGTTCCAACTCATAGCAACCCTGCATAGGGTTTCCAAGGCTGTAAATCTTTACGGGAGCAGAAAGCCTCATCTTTCTCCCACAGAACAGCTGGTAGTTTTGAACTGCTGACTTCGCGGCTTACAGCCTGATTCGTAACCACTACGCTACCAGAGCTCCTTGGGCATAGGGAGGGACTATTCCCTGGAGAAGGAAATCATGCTTGGTAAAATGAAGGGTCAGTGAAAAAGAGGAAGACCCCCCAACGAGATCAATTGGCACAGTGGCAGCCGCAGTGGACTCAAGCATATCAGCAATGGTGAGGATGACAAATGACTGGGCAGTGTTTCATTCTGTTGCACATAGGGTTGCTATAGGTCGGAAATGATTCAATAGCACCTAACAACAACTGTGTGAGTCATTTCGTTGAGGAAAATCTCTCAGTGTATACCCATAAATAAGCTTCGCTGGTTTTATTTTTAAGAGAATCCAGCCTAAAAAAACGGTTATTGTCTTGATAGGAAAGATACAATTGTTAATGCAGAAGTTCAGTTAACAGGACTATTTGGGGAATAGAGATCACTGTGTAATTGAAGCATGTTGTTGTTGTGCACCTCCAATAGATTTGGACTTAGAGAAACTCCACAGGATAGAGTAGAACTGCCCCATGTTGTTGTTTTTGTTGTAAAGTGCCTTAGAGTCAGGTCTGAATCATACCAAGCCAGTATAGTGCTTCCAAGGAGTGACTGGTGGGTTTGAATCATCAGCCTTTCAGTTATCAGTCCAAGAGGGTTTCCAAAATTGTAATCTTTACCAAAGCAGACTGCCATGTCTTTTTTCACTCAGAGCAGCTGGTGGGTTTGAGGTACCAACCTTTCTGTTAGTAGCTGAATGCTTAACTGTGCCACGAGGGATACTTGACTGAAGCATATGAAGGGGTTTCAAACCGTTTGTGGAAAAATGGAATTAAAATATGATGGAATTTTCCCACACATTTTTAGAAGCCCCCTCATATATTGTACCATTAAAAAAAAAAATTTTTTTTTTTTAAAAGAATGTGAAACCAGAAGCTCTATGCTTAAATCTTCCTGCCTTTGGTGCATGAAACACATTTCTGTCCTTCTTGTCCCTTTTTACATGCTTTATAAGTTTCTTAGGGTTGCTGTAATAAATTAATTCAAACTGTGTGACTTAAAACAAGAGAAATTTATTCTTTCAGTTTCACTCCTGATAATATGTCTGAAGGATAAGAGACAAGTCAGGCCATCCAGGCTTCTTAGGAGCACTCTTGCTGCACTTTGTCCAACACAGATTTGTTTATTCTTGTGGTGATCCATGGTACTTTTAATATTCTCCTCAGACACCAAACTCAAATGCACCGACTCTTTTACATTCTTCCTTATTAATTGTTCAACTTTCACATGCATATGAGACTATTGAAAATACTGTGGCTTGGGCCAGGTACAACTTAGTGCTTAAACTGACATCTTTGCTGTTGAACACTATGAAGAGGTCTTGTGCAGCAGATTTGCCTAATGCAATACATCTTGATAGCTGCTTCCATGAGTGTTGATGGCTGAATTGAGCAAAATGAAGTCTTTGGCAATTTCAATCTTTTCTCCATTTATCTTGATGTTATTTATAGGTCCAGTAGTGAAGATTTTTTATTTTCTTTACATTGAGGTGAAACCCATACCAAAAGACTATGGTCCATAGCTTGTCATGAGCCACACAACTGAAAGCCTTTGCTCAGTCAATAAAACACAGATAAACATCTTTCTGGTATTTTCTTCTTTCAGCCAAGATCTATCTGATGTCAGCAGTGATATCCCTCATTCCACGTCCTTGTTTGAACCCAACTTTAACCTCTGGCAATTCCTTATCAATGTACTGCTGCAGACATTTTTGGAGTATCTATAACAAATTTTTACTTTCATGTGATATTAATGATATTGTCTGCTGATTTCCCCATTCCAGTGAGTCATCTCTCTTTGGAATGGGCACAAATGTGGTTTTCTTCCAATCAGTTGACCAGGTAGCTGCTGGCCAAATTTCTTGGCATAGATAAGTGAGTGACTCTAGTGCCACTTCAGTTTGTTGAGAAAGTACTGGTGTGGCACTGGGGGTTAATATGCTGGATTGAAAATTCAGTTTGATCTGCAAGGTTCAGAGCTCAACTTCACCAGCCGCTCCCAGAAACCATATGCAGAATCATTATGGGCAGAACCGATTTGGAGTCTTGTTCTTTTCAATGCCTTTAGTGCACCCTAGACTTCTTCCTTCAGGATCATTGGCTCATGATGAAATGCTACCTCTTGAAATGATTGAACATTGACCATTTCTTTTTGGTAAAGTGACTGTGGGGATTCCTTCCATCTTCTTTTGATGCCTTCTGCATCATTCAATATTTTGCCCATAGAATCCTTCAATACCAAAGTTGAGGCTTGAGTCCTTTTCTTCAGTTACCTCTGCTTGAAAAATGTTCAGCGTTTTCTTCCCTTTTGTTTTTCTAACTACAGATCTTTGCATATATCATTATAATATTTGACTTTGTCTTCTCAAGCTGACCTTTAAAATTTTCTGTTCAGCTCTTTTACCTAGTCATATCTTCCATTTGCTTTAGCATTTTTATGCTGGAGAGAAATTTTGAGAGTCTCTTTTGACATCCACTTCAGTCTTTTCCTTTTTGCTTGTCATTTTAATGTCCTTTTGCTTTCTTCCAGTATGACGTTCTTGATGTCATTCCACAACTCTTCTGGTTTTTGGTCGTAAGTGTCTAATGCATGAAATCTGTTTTTGAGATGATCTCTAAATTCAGGTGGGACATGTTCAAGGTCATATTTTGGCTTCATGGGGTTGTTTTCATTTTCTGCAATTTCAACCTATAGTTGAATGTGATGGTTTGTTCCACAGTCTAATGATATGGAGCTTTTCCACCTTGTCTTTCCACAAATATAATCATTTTTATTTCTGTGTATCCCATCTGGCTAGGTCCATGTATACAGTTGTCTTTTATGTTGTTTGAAAAAGGTATTTGCCTAAAATGGGGCTACAACGTGCCCAGTGAAAGAGGCTTCCTGCGGAGCCTCTGCAATACATAAGACTATAGGTGGAAGCCTGAACCACATCCAGATCT
>NW_006408576.1:3525869-3537120 GCF_000296735.1 Chrysochloris asiatica
TCTTTGTTTCCAACCTTTGCTTTCGAATAACTAGTAATTATCAGTACATCTTGATTACATGTTTCATCTGTTTCAGACTGAAGAAGTTGGTAGAGTATTTCAATTTTATCAGCACTCACAATTAGTGGCTGGTGCATAAATTTGAATAATAGTTTTATTAACTGCTCTTCCTTGTAGGCATATGGATATTATCCTATTATAGACAGCATTGTACTTCAAGACAGATCTTGAAATGTTCTTTTTGATGATGAAAGCAATGCCATTCTTCTTCAATATGTCATTCCAGCATAGTAAGCTATGTGACTGTCAGATCCAAAATGACCACTGCCGGTCCATTTCAGTTCACTAATGCCTAGGATAAGGTTACGAGTCAGGCTGCCAACCGCAAGGTCAGCAGTTTGAAACTACCAATGGTTCCGAGGGAGAATGATGAGATGATGAGGCGTTCTACTCCCGTAAAGATTTACAGCCTCGGAAGCCCTGTACAGGGTCGCTATGAGTCGGAACCGACTCCACGGTACTTAACAACAACAACAGGATATTGATATAAGGAGCTCTGGTAGCGTAGTGGTTATGAATTGGGCTGCTGACCTCAAGGTCAGCAGTTCAAAACTGCCAGCTGTTCCTCCTAAGATTAGGGTTTCTGCTCCCGTAAAGATTTACAGCTTTAGAAACCCTGTGCAGGGTTACTATGAGTCAGAACTGATTCCATGGTACTTAACAACAACAACAGGGATATTGATGTTTATACATTCTATTTCATTTTTTGCAACTTCCAATTTTCCTTGATGCATATTTCATACATTCCATGTTCTGGTTATTAATGGATGGTTACAGCTTGAACTACTGACCTTGCAGTTCAAAGCCATTTGAACTGCAATGGCTTTGAACTGCAAGGTTGGTGGTTTAAGCTTACCAGCTGCTCCTCTGAAACCCTATTATGTTTTTATGTGCCGTGGAGTTGGTTCCAACTCCTAGCTACCCTACACAGGGTTTCCGAGGCTGTAAATCTTTATGGGAGCAGACCACTTCATCTTTCTCCCGAGGAACGGCTGGTAGTTTCGAACTGCTGACCTTGCGGTTCGCAGCCCGATTCGTAACCACTACGCTACCAGAGCTCCTTACAGGGTTGCTATTGGTCGGAATCAACTCGACGGCGCTTCATAACAACAGCTATTTCTCCTGGTGTTGAGTTGTGCCCCATCAGCAAATGAAGGTCCTAAAAGCTTTACTCTATTAGTGACATCAATGTCTACTATACTTCGAGGAGGCAGTTCTTCCCCAGTTGTAATTTGGGTGCCTTCCAACCTGAGGGACTGATTGTACAGCATTCTATCTGACAATATTCTGATGCTCTTCATCATGTTTCACTATTCAATATTCTGGTGCTGACAGTGTTCCACTGCTATTCATAAGGTTTTCAGTGGGTAAATATTTGGAAGTTGTCTTTCCTTTCTACTTTGTCTTAGTCTTGAAGCTCAGTTGAAATCTGTCCAACATGGATGACGCTGCTGGTATTTAAAAATGCAGGTGGCATAACTTCCAGAATCACAGCAACATGGAAGCAACCACAGTGCAGCAAACTGACCGATGAGTTGCAGGAGCATACTTTACTAGTGTTATTATGCTGTGGCACTGTGGGTTAATGCACTGGACTGCAAAGTTGGTTTAAACTGCAAGGTCATTGGTTCAAGCTCCTCAGAAACTCCTCAGAAACCCTATACAGGGTCACTATAGGTTGGAACCGATTCAATGGCACTTAACAACAACAATAATGTCTAGCTACTGCTTAGCTAAAAATTGGGCCATGATGGTGAGTTCCATTCCAGATCTCAAGGGTAGCTGAAGCCCATAGTCTTGTTTTCTTCCAGTCTCTTTTTAGCCAGTAAGCTCAGACTTTTTTTTTTAATTTTGAGTTTTGGTCCACATTTTCTCCTATTCTATCCAGAACTTTCTAATGTGATCCCTTTCAGACCAGTTAGTAGTGATAGATGAGCAACATCTACTTCTTCTGGAAACCACTTTATTAAGCCTTAAAAATGATAACAACAGTTCATGTGGATGAAAGAAATCATCAGCATGAGGCCATTAATAGTGTTCAATGGATTCATGGGCCATGTGGCTAATTACAGATGATGTTGTTGTTAAGTAACATCCAGTGAATTCTGACTCACAGCAACCCTGTACCTGTATAGGGTTTCCAAGAAGCAGCTAGTGGATTTGAACTCCCAACCATGTGGTTAGCAGTCCAGTGCTGATCCTATAGCACCATACCAGAACTCCAATTATAGTTGATAGAGCAAAGGAAATCATCACCAAATCACGATTGGTAACAGATCAATCCATCACTGTTGCACATGGGACTACAGAATCAAGGAAAGGACCATGATTGGGTCAAGCTGAGATTTTAAAAGTTTACAGGAATGTTTCTAGGGTTCTTTCACCATCTGGCTACTTGATCATCTGGTATGACTCCAGTTGACAGCACATATGTACACCATTAATAGCATGCCCAGGTAAAGCCCTTAGGGTAAAATCACCTGTTCCTGGGCTGTTAGTTTAAATTTCAGTCTAGTCAGTTCTGACTCATAGCAACCCTATGTAATGTCCAAGGAGCAGCTGGTGGATTTGAACTGTTGATCTTGTGATTCGCAGTCCAGTGCTGATCCTACAGCACCATGCCAGACTTCGGTTGCTGGGCTAGCCAAAGAAATTATAATCTACTTTCAATCGCTCTGCCTAAGGCCAAAGCTTTCCACTTTGATGGTTAATGGTCAGAATGAACTCAAATGCAGGCTGAATTCAAAATGACTCAAAATGCCACTGTAAATGGCAGCCTTCTGCAAACCAAGTGCTTTAGAATTTAAGCTCTTACACAAAGTTAGCCAGGTAATCTTTATGCTGAAAATTTGTAGATGTAACGCTCTCAATCTGAATGAATTCTATGGTCGCTATGAGTCAGAATCCACTGAGTTTGGGGGTTTTGCTGCTTTAATGGCTAGATGTTTGGCTCAGAACATTGAGTCATCTCTCAGACTATTAGTATCTAGGGCTGTAAGAGGTGTTGGATAATGGATTTAGGGATCCTGAATTATTCCCCTAACATTTCCTTATTAAATAAATCCCTCTTCTTGTTGTTGTGTCTAATCGGTTCTGATGCATAAGTGACCCCATGCACAACACAAAAAACATTGCCTACTCTCACACCATCTTCACAATCATTGCTTTTTGAACTCATTGTTTCAGTAATTGTTTTCCATCTTTATTTCATGTACATCATCTTTTCCTCCTAAAACCAGGGGATTGGAGGGGAGAAAAAAGTAGATTCTATTGAGGTGTTAGCTAATTAAAGAATTGTGATACTCTGTTTGGAGTTCCTAGTGCAGCTCCCAGGCATAATTTCCATTTTCTCAACAACATTGTCAAAGGAACCAACAGGGTTTTGTCAGTCACTGACACGCGACAAATGTCGACAAATGTTTCTCTTTTGTTTAGTTCTTCAGTTTCTCATAAACCAAGGATAATCCTATTGACCTGTTTTATAGAATCCTCAGAAGGGTGGACTAACACAAACCACAAGGGAATCACTTAATTAACGGTGAAAACGTCATAAACAGATGTCAGCTTTAGCAGTGCTAATGGCTGTGGCATTCAATACTGTGGAGACCGCATTCAGGGCATGTGAAGCATAAATGAGAATTGTGTGGGCAATGACCTCCCTGTCAAATTATTAGTAATGGGTACCACTCCTCCACTGCTTGCTTTCTTTCATCACAAAAGGAGCTTTTTCTTGGCTCTCCTCTCACTCACCACCCCTGCCCTTACCCCCTCTTCATTCATTCTTAACAAAGCTGCCAGAGGAACGTTCTAAACTTAAATGCTGATCCTGTCACACAGGTGTTTAGAATAAATACTTCAATAGCTGTTTTTTACCTTCAAGGAAAATTCCACAGGCCCTTCAAACACTAATCCTTGCCTCCTTCTTCAACGCTAAATACACCTCTACCTCCAAATGCATGCCAGCCAGACTAAATGTTGCCGCCTTCATCAGGCTCTTGTGATCTGAGCTCTGCTGGGCTTTGTGTTCTCCAGGTTCATGTTTGTCAGCTCAACTACCATTCCCTTCAGCACACCACCTCCTGGACTGCAGCTCCTGCCTCTCCTTTAGGCTCCCATAGCAGTCTGAACCTCCTTTTCAGTACTATCTCATTGTTGGAGTTGTTGTTGTTATTAAGTGCCTTGGAGTAGGTTCCAAGGAGCAGCTGGTGGGTTTGAACTGCTGACCTTTTGGTTAGCTGCCCAGTCCTTATTCTACAATGCCATACCAGAAGTCAATTTCATTGTATTGTATTATTAATAAATAACTGTCTCACTAAACCGAGGGAGGTGACAGTGTCTTCCATCTCCATAGGAGGTTTTCAAGAGATTTTGATTGAGTGAATGAAGGAACCAATAAGTTAAGATTGTAATGCTCTGTTCCAAAGCCATAAAATAAAAAAATAGTTGTTGTCCAGTTGATTCCAACTCATGGCAACCTCATGTGTGTCAGAGTAAAACTGTGCATGATAGGCTTTTCAATAACTGATTTTTCAGAAGTAGATTACCAGACCTTTCTTCTGCGGTATCTCTAAATGAATTCTAGCTTCTTTCCTTTTGGTTAGCAGTGAGGCACATTAACCATTAGCACCACAAAAGAATTCCTACAAAAAGCACAGCAAGAATGAAACACCCAAGTCTCAATATCAAAGGAATTCCATTTTAAATGCACTCAAGTGCAGAACACACACATCCCATAAGAAATTCCTGGAGACAGCCATCAGCCTTCAAAGCTTCCTTTATATCATAACTTGCAGATGCAAGGAAAACAGAGTTTCTGAGAGGCCACGATAAGAGGCTGGAAGGCTTTCCACTTAGGTTTCCAGAGTGCTGCAGAAATCAGAATGTATCATTATTACACACCCTGGGAATAAGACAAGGCCAGATGCTCCTGCTACAGTTTGCAGGCAGGCTTATAGGAAGAGCTGACGCCTGCAAAACATCACTGGAGGAGCCTGTTGAACATCTGTCTAGTCCCTATGGTTACAACTGCAGTAACAAGTTGTTCCCAGGAAAGTGGAAAATATGCTATGAGAAAAACAGATCATTCCTAATTTACAACCCAGAGAAAGGAGACTCTGGGACAACTGGTAACAAGGAGCACAGAACACATTGATTACCCTTCAAGTATGCAAAACAGGATCCAAGGGGTCACAAAAGGCAGGAAAATCAACAGGCAGAAATGAAACAACCTAGTCTCAGCCAATGGATTCTTATTACACTCTTGGACTTTATCAGGCACCAGCTGGGCATGGGCCTCTCTTGGGATTTCCTTGAGCTTCCTTTCTCCACTGTTTCTGGTGTAATTGCTTCATTTGGCCTCAAGTACTTCCAAGGCTTTTCTTGGTCATCTCCCTGTGTGATCCCAGGAGAAGTACTGTCAAGTTCCACTTCAACACCCAAGGCAACACAGCTCTTTGCATTATAGAGACCACCACCAGTTGCTGTAGAATCAATTCTGACTCATGAAGACCCCATGTGTGTCAGAGTAGAACTGTGCCCCATAGAGTTTTTAATGGATGTTTTGGGTTTTTGTTTTTTCAGCTGTATATCAAAGACCCTTCTTCTGAGGTACCTCTGTGTGGAAGTGAATCTACAACATTTAATTCAACAGCGAGTATGCAAACTGCTGCACCAACCAGGGACTCAGTTGTAGAGACAGTATTTGACTAAATCTAGTGATATTTCCACTACATTAGAAAATTATGCTAATTTTAAAATGTATTTTCAGGCAGAAGCCCTGAATTTCAGCCCTAGATGTGTGAACTTAGAAAAGTCATCTACCCAAACTGAACTTCCAATTCTCTTTAAAATAAAAATAATTCAGTCTGATGTATTAGTCTACAATGCCACACCAGGACTCCAAAGAGCTATGTTGTTGTTGTTAAGTGCCTTTGAGTCAGTTCCGACCCATAGCGACCCTGTATAGGGTTTCCGAGGGGCAGCTGGTGAGCTTGAACTGATGACCTTACAGTTCAAACGACTTTGCAGTCTGGCTCATTAACCCACAGCACCACACCAGGACTCCAAAGGGCTATAGTAGAAGCATAATCCACGTGTAACCCTTCTAAGTGTACCCAAGTTCCACTTCACTCACACAAAGAATCTCTCCTGCAATTTTCCTATAACTTGCCTACATCTGTAATTTTTTTATTTTAATTGGATTATTCTCACTTGGAAAATACAAAAAAAAAAAAAAGAGCAGCTTGTGTTTCAATTGTGTAATTACACATACACACAAATGACAAAATAAAACTGGTCTTTCCCTGAGAATTACCACCTATTCTGAAAAATTGTCCACTTGCTCTTCCAGATTTCTCTTTTCAGTCTTCCTTATATCCAGTGCAATATGAACTTTCAAAGCTACTCCACAAAATTACTCCTGACCAAGTTACCACTGACCTGCACTTTGCTACATCCAATGATTAATTCTAAATTTCATCTGACTTAATCTAACAACAACATTAACGAACTTGAACATTCCTTTTCCTGTTCACTTGTTTTCCTGGATATAACAAGCTCCTGATTGTCTGCTGACCACATTATTTGTGTCTTCTGTATCTCTTTTAACGGTTTCTCATAGTCTCCAAGATCTCTTAATGTTAGAATGTGTATTCATTAATTCTTGAACCTGTTCTCCTTAATGATCTAATCTGCTCTCATGACTGTAAGTACACATTGAATGTAAATGCTGCCCAAATGTACAAGGGTGAATCAAAAAATATCCACACTCTAGCTAAAGAATTTATTTTAATCAACTTTTAGAAAAGACAGATTATTTTTTCAACATAATTTCCTTGCTTTTCAATACATTTGTCCAGTTGTCAACAAACTTTCATATTCCCTTATTAACAAATGTTTTAGACTGAGCTGTGAGTCACTACTACACTGCAATCTTCACTTCTTCACAGAGGTGAATCCTTGTCCTTGAAGGACTACTTTCAGATGAATAATTGAAAGTCCAGTGGAGCAAGATCAGGACTATAGGAAGAGGCTTTAACATCTCAAAATGAAGTTTTTGCAGAGTGTCAACAGTGTGGGCACAGGTGTGTGGATGTGTATTGCCATACAAGATCACAAGACCCTTACGCAGCAGTCTTCTGCATGAATTTAATGTTTAGGCTTCAGCTCTTCAGTGGGCATTTCACTATAACGAGCACTCTTTATTACTAAAACTTTTTCATGATAGTGTTACAATACTGGGCCGTGAGAATCCCAGAAAACTACAAGCATCAATTTTCCTGCTGATGGCTGACTTTTTAACTTTTTCTTGGTCAGCGATTGAGGATGTTTCCATTCCATACTCTGCATTTTACTCTCAGGCTCATAGAGATGAATCCATGTCTTGTCACCAATAATGATTTATTTTTTTTTTAATGAATTTTTTTTTTTTTAAGAAACTTTTACTTTACTTTGAGTGTCAGTCCAAATTTTATTTGCAGATGTCCATGTTCACACCTGCATAGCAGTTACCTTGAATGGAAAGTGCTGATAAGACAGTACAACCAACAGATGTTTTAATATAACAGATGTATTATTGTTGTTGTTGTTAGGTGCCATTGAGTCTGTGCCGACTCATAGCAACCTTATGCACAGCAAAACAAAACATTGCCTGACCTGGGACAACCTCACTATTGTTGCCACACTTGAGCCCATTGATTTTGCCACTTGGCCAATCCATCTCGCTGGGGGTCTTCCTCTTTTTCTCTGACCCTCCACCTTACCAAACATGATATCCTTCTCCAGCAACTGGTCCCTCCTGACAATATGTCTGAAGTATGAGAGATGAAGTTTGTCCAACTTGGCCTCCAAGGAGCACTCTGGCTGCACTTCTTCCAATACAGATCTATTGGTTCTATGGGCAGCCCATGGTACTTTCAATATTCTCCTCCAACACCACAATTCAAAAGCATCAGTTCTTCTATGGTCTTCCTTATTTACTGTCCAACTTTCACATGCATATGAGATTATTGAAAATACCATAGCTTGGGTCAGGCTTATCTTAGTCCTCAAGCTGACATCTTTGCTTTTCAACACTTTAAAAAGGTTTGTGCAGCAGATGTGCCTAATGCAATACGATATTTGATTTCTTGACTACTGCTTCCGTGAATGTTGATAGTTGATCCAAGAAGAATGAAGTCCTTGACAACTTCAATCTTTTCTCCATTGATATATAAATATATGTATGGCTCAGATTTCATCCCCTCAAACCACACCTGTATATCCAAGTTCTACTCAGACCCCAACATTTGGCTTTCTAAATGAAGCCTCACATTCAACAAACATGACCCAACATATTGACACATTAGGCTCAACATTACCTTTTTTCTCCTTTCACACAATTTTTACTGTCAAAGTGGACAGAGAGACTATCCTTCCAGTTTTTCCTGGAAAAATCTTCAGAGTCATTCTGGACAATCCTCTTTCTTCAGACACTTCACTTACTCAATCAGAAAACCTGTGGTCTTAGTTACCTAGTGCTGTTATAACAGAAATACCACAAATGATGGCGTTAGCAATATAAATTTATTTATTCTCAGTTTAGGAAGCTAGAAGCTCAAATTCAGAACACTGGCTCTGAAGGAAAATCCTTGTTTCCTTTCAGCATCAGTAGGTTCAATATTCCTTGGGGATCTCCATGTGTCTTGGCATCAATCGTCCTCTGAATCTAGAAGCTTAACAGTGTAGAGACCCCGGCAAAGGGAAAATTCCATTCCTGGATCTTTGTTCTTGACAGTAGTGGGTCCCATTCTCTCTGCTTATTTCTCTCTCTTATTATATTTCAAAAGAGATTGGCTCAAAATATTCCTTAATCCTGTAGATTTCATGAGTCCTCAATAACACTTAGAGGTGAGGATTTATAACACATGGGAAAACTACAACAGATCAAAACTGGTCACATCATGGGGGTGATTGCATCATATTAGATCCCATCATAGACGTGATAAATACACTCTAGCTGTCAAATCACTGAGAATCCCTGCTCAGTCAAGTTGGCACAAAACCATAACTATCACAGTACACTTCTTATCAGTTGGCACCTGTACACATCTCCTTTTGTTTTTGTGGTTGTTAAGTGCTGTCAAGTCAGTTTCGACACTGTATAGAGTTTCTAAGAATCAGTTGGTAGATCTTAATGACTGACCTTGTGATTTGCAGTCAAATGCTGATGCTATAGCACCACACCAGAAATCCACACATCTGCTTAAATCATAGATAATTGCTAAATAAAGACAATTTTAAATTCCTGCTTTTGCCTAACATGATGCAGCAAGCATATGTACAACTGAAAGTACACTATCCCCATTTTATTATCGCAAAATTCATTGAAGTCCAAATTTCATACTTGGACAAAATTTCACCTGTAAATCAAGAATATAAGTGATATGCTTCCAAATGGGATGGTGTACCAGGCAAAATGTAGACATTTCCATTACAAATGGGAATCATTGGAGGGACAGAAGAGATAAAAGGCACCAAGCAAATTAAAAGTACAGCAGAACAATTCACATTAACTCTCAAACCTTGAAAATAATCTTCTGTTCTCTGAGACTCCTTAGACAATGAACCTGCCATCCAGACTCTGGGTGTTAGCCATGCACTCTGGAATCTGGGTCCAAGCCTCTCAACCCTGAGCTTTTGCTTTGTCTTTCAAGCCCAGTGGATTGGCAACTCTGATCCCTCAGATTTGGGCAGCCCCATTTACCTAGTTCATCTGAGCGGTGACCCCATCCACATAACACCTTCATGAGAGGATATAATATAATGCAATCAGCCTCAAGATGTGCACTAATGTCATCGGATCTGATCTGATGTGATTATCCTTTGTGTTGTAAAATCTATGATGTTAATATGGTAAGAGGCACTCTACAGGATTAAGTTATATCCTGAGTCAATTTCCTTTGAGATATAAAATGAGAGAAACATGAGAACAAAAGCAGGGACCAACTACCACCAGAAAAGAAGAGCCATGAACTGTCAGAGGAACAAACAAATCTGTGTTAGAAGAGTACAGCCAGAAAACTCCTTAGAAGCCAGGATAACAAGACTTGTCTCTTATGCTTCAGACATGTTATCAGGCAGGATAAGTCCCTAGATTTGGACATCATGCTTGGCAAAGTGGAGGGTCATCGAAAAAGAAAAACATCTCCAATGATTGGCACAAAGGCAGCAGCAATGAGTTCGAGCATAGATATACTTGTGACAATGATATAGAACCAGGCAGTGTTTCATACTGTTGTACACAGGATATCTATAAATTAGAACCAACTCAATGGTGCCTAACTGCAACAACAAGACAGCTAAGACACATGTTGATTCTGTAACATATCCAGAATATGTGGAGAATTTTCTTTCTTACCACCTCCACTTCTACCATATTGGTTCCATTTACAATAATATCTCAGCAGAATTATTTCAATAGATTCATAACTAGTTATGCAGATGCTGGGAAGGTCTCTTCCACAATATTAGCTATTATGCACTACTATTTTGTAAACTCCACAGTATTATTGAAGTATTCTCTGGACAAATTATTGAATGATACAGAAAGCATCAAAAGCTGATGGAAGGAATACACAGAGGCACTGTACCAAAAGGAAATGGTTCATGTTCAACCATTTCAAGAGTTAGCATATGATCAAGAGCCAATGATACTGAAGGAGAAAGTTCAAGGTGCATTAAGGGAATTAGCAAAGAACAAGGCTCCAGGAATTGATGGAATAAAAACTGAAATCTTTCAAGAAAGTGAGGTAGCACAAGAGGCACTCACTCATCTATGCAAAAAAATTTGGAAGACAACCATCTGGCCAACTAATGGGAAGAGATCCATATTTGTGCCCATTCCAAAGAGAGGTGAGCCAACAAAATGCAGAAATCATTGGACAATATCTTTGACATCCCATGCAAGTAAAGTTTTACTAATGGCAATACAGAAATGGCTGCAAACATACATTGACAGAGAACTTCCAGAGGTTCAAGCTGGATTCAGAAGAGGATGTGGAATGAGGGATATCATTGCTGCTGGCTGATGGATCTTGGCTGAAAGCAGAGAATACCAGAAAGATGTTTACCTGTGCTTTATTGACTACACAAAGGCTTTCAATTTTATGGATCATGACAAGCTATGGACAACATTGTGAAGTATGAGTATTCC
>NW_006408576.1:3537406-3539053 GCF_000296735.1 Chrysochloris asiatica
GGATTGCATCTCAATGTAAAGTAAATAAAAATCCTCACCACTGGACCAATAAACAATATTCTTATCAATGGAGAAAAGATTGAAGTTGCCAAGGACTTCATTGAAATTGTCAAGAACTATTCAAGATAGTTCTTCTTGGATCAACTATCAACCCTCATGGAAGCAACTGTCAAGAAATCAAACATTGCATTGCATTAGGCAAATATGCTGCACAAGTCCTTTTTAAAGTGTTGAAGACCAAAGATGTCAGCTTGAAGACTAAGGTGCACCTGACCCAAGCCATGGTATTTTCAATAACCTCATATCCATGCGAAAGCTGGGCAGTGAATAAAGAAGACCATAGAAGAATTGATGCTTTTGAGTTGTGGTGTTGGAGGAGAATATTGAAAGTGCCATAGGCTACCAAAAGAACCAACAGATCTGTGTTGGAAGAAGTGTAGCCAGAGTTCTCCTTGGAGGCCAGGAGGCCAAACTTAGTCTCTCATACTTAGGACATATTGTCAGGAGGAACCAGTCTCTGGAGAATGATATCATGTTTGGCAAGGTGGAGGGTCAGAGAAAAAGATGAAAACCCCCAGTGAGATGGATTACCACAGTGGCAACATCAATGAGCTCAAGCATGACAACAATAGTGAGGTTGTCCCAGTGTTTTATTCTGCTGTGCATAAGGTCGCTATGAGTTGGTACCAAATCAATGGCACCTAACAACAACAACAGCAGCCTTATAGAATGTGGGTTAAGCAATAAGATTAATTTTTTTAAAAGGGAAATTTACAAGAGTCAGTAAAAATATTTGTTGTTGCTGTTAAATGCCTTTGGTTCATTTCTGACTCATAGTGACCCTGTATAGAGTTTCTAAGGAGAGGCTGGTGAATTTGAATCACTGACCTGTGGTTCAAACAGACCTTATAGTCCAAGGCATTATCCTACAGCACCACACTGGCACTCCAGTAAAAGACTAGAGGCACAAATAATCCTGATTTCTCTGATCTTTCACGTAGCCAAGATAAAAATCAAGTAAACAGGAAAATACACTCTACCTGGTGATGCTGTACCACAAGCAGGGGACTGCTAATTTCAAGGTCAGATGTTCATACCCATCAGCCCCTCTGCTGGAGAAAGATAAGGCTTTCTGCATTTGTAAAGATTTACAGCCTCAGAAACTCTACATGTGAAAGGGAATAGAGCCATGGGTTTGATTTGGTTTACTGTCATAAGAGACACTACAAAGGACATAAGATGACTGATACAGAGTGAAGAATTATAAATTAGTATGTCAAAAGGGTGTTTGGTTGTTACCCCTTATGCTGGGTGAAGGAACTATCTGGTCTCAGCTCATTTTCTCAGAATCTCAGATGGTGTTTTCTGAGGCATTTTATCTCTAATCTGCTCATTGCTTCTACTTGCCTCCTTCATACTACTGTAAGTGCAACAACCAAAGAGATACTTGAGTTTAGTCTTGCAAAGGTTTCCAATTCCACTCAAAGTAATTGCCAAAATCTTTACAATGACCTGGTTCCTGTTATGACTCTGAACATTTCTTTTACTAATGTTTTCACAATTCATTCATTCTGTTTAAGGTTTACTAAGGAGCTCTGGTAGCGTAGTGGTTACGACTCGGGCTGTGAACCGCAAGGTCAGCAGTTC
>NW_006408576.1:3540958-3552007 GCF_000296735.1 Chrysochloris asiatica
GAGATGGATTGGCCAGGTGGCATCATTGATGGGGTCAAGTGTGGCAGCAGTAATGAGGTTGGCCCAGGATCGGACATTGTTTCGTTCTGCTGTGCATGGGGTCGCTGTGAGTCAGTTCTGACTCGATGGCACCTGACAACAACAACAACAACAACAACAAGTATGGTGAAAGAAAATAACCCCGGTGCACAACTTTCTTGATTTTAAACAATTCAATGTCCCCTTGTTCATTTCTAACACTGCTTTTTGATCTACTTACAGATTGCACATCAGCACAATTAAGTGTTCTGGAATATCCATTCTTCACAACATAATCCATAGTTTCTCATGACACACATAGCCAAAAACCTTCACATAGTCAATAAAGCACAAGGAAAATTCTTTCTGGTATACTCTGCTCTCAGCCAATATGTGACTCCAGTAAGGATATGCCTTGTTCCACGTTGTTTTCTGAATCTGGCTTGAGTTTCTGGCAGCTCGCTGTCGATGTACTGCTGAAATAAAAAATATCTTCAGCAAAATATTATTTGAATGTGATAGTAATGATAATGTTCTAAGACCTTCAAATTCCATTGGGTAACCTTTCTTTGAAATGGGCACAAATGTGGATCTCTTCCAATTGGTTGGCCAGGTAGTTGTTTTCCAAATTTCTTGGTCTAAATGACTGAGCACCTAAAATACTGCATCAATTAGTCAAAATATTCCTATTTGTATTCCACCAATTCCTGAAGCTTTGTTTTTGCCAATGCCTGTACTGTAACTTGGACTTCTCCCTTCCATACCATCAGTTCCCCAACCAAAAGAAGTCCAGACACAGATGGATTCACGGGTGATGTTCTTGATGTCATCTCACAATACATTTGGTCTTCAGTCATTACTGTTTAATTCATCAAATATATTCCTGAGATGATTTCTAAATTTAGGCAGGAGATGTTTGAGGTCATAATTTGGCTCTTGTAGACTCAGTTTCATTTTCTTCAACTTCAGCCTGAAGTTGCATATGAGCAATTAATGGTCTATTAAACTGGCCTTTTTTTTTTTTTTGGCTGATGATATCGAGCTTCTTCACTCTCTCTCCCCACAGAAGTAGTCAATTTGATTTCTGTGTATTCCATCTGGTAAGGTCCTATGTGTATAATTGCCTTTTACATTGTTTAAAAAAAAAAAAAAAAAAAAAGTATTTACAATAAATAAGATACGGGTCTTGCAAATTTTTATCATGAGATCTGTAACATAATTTCTATGACTAAGGCCATATTTTCCAACTTATTACTGATCCTTCATCTTTGTTTCTGACTTTCACATTCCAATCATTAGTAATTATCAATGCATCTTGATTGCATGCTCAATTTCAATCTGAATAAGTTGGTAGAATTCTATTTCATCATCATTGACTTCAGTGGTTGGTGGATAAACTTGAATAATAGTGGTATTAACGGATCTTCCTTGTTGTTAAGTTCCCTTTAGTTGTACTTGAATCATAGCTACCCTGTATAGAGTTTCCAAGGAGAATTTGCTGGGTTTGAACAGTTGACCTTGCATTTAGCTGTCCAGTGCTTATCCTACAGCACTACATGGATATTATCCTATGACTGACAGTACTGTACTTCAAGATAGATCTTCAAACATTCCTTTTGATGATGAATGCGACACCATTCCTCTTCAATTTGACATTTCTAGTGTAATAAACCACGTGAATGTCAGATTTTAAATGATTAATACCAGTCCATTTCTATTCACTAATACCTAGGATAGACATATGACATAGTGACCCTATTCACAACAGAACAAAATACTACACAGTCCTGTGCCATCCTCACAATGGTTGTTATGATTGAGCCTATTGCTGCCAATGCGTCTTATTGGTGGTCTTTTTAACTGACCCTCCACTTTACCATGCACAATGTCCTTCTTTCAGGGCTGATTCCTCCTGATAGTATGTCCGAAGTTTGACAGACAAAATCTACATTCCTAGCTTCTAAGAAGCATTCTAGCTGTACTTCTTCCAACACAGATTTGTTTGTTTGTTCTGACATACCATGGTACTTTTAATATTCTTCTCCAACACCATAACTCAAATGCATTGATTCTTCTACAGTGCCGCTTTCATATGAGGCTACTAAAAATACATGGCTTGGACCAGGCACACCTTACTGACATCTTTACATTTGAACACTTTACAGAAATCTTGTGCAATGGATTTATTTATTGCAAAACATCATTTGATTTCTTGACTGCTCCTTTCTTGAGTATTGATAGGGAAACCAAGCAAAATGAAGTCTTTGGCAACTTTAATATTTTCTCCATTAATCATGATGTTATTTATTAATCCTCTTGTAAGGATTTTTGTTTTCTTTACATTGAGGTGCAATCATATTGAAGGCTATGGTCTTTGATCTTCATTAGTAAGTATTTTAAGTTTTCTTCACTTCCAGTGGGTAAGATTATATCATCTATACATCACAGGTTGTCAATGAGTCTTCCTCCAAACCTGATGCCATGTTTTCCTCCACATAATCCACTTTATCAGATTATTTTCTCACCATGCTTATTGAATAGTATGATGAAGGAATACAACCCTGGCAGAAATCTTTCCTAATTTTAAATCATTCAGAGTCCCCTTGTTCTGGTAGAATGACTAACTCCTGGTCTAAATATAGCTTCCTGATGTGCTGGATTAAGTGCCATGGAATACTTTGCAATGTTATCCATAGGTTGTGATGATACACAGAGTTAAAAGCCTTTGCATAGTCAATAAATCATAGGTAAACATCTTTCTAGTATTCTCTGCTTTCAGCCAAGACAAGGAAAGATATTAGAAAATGCAAATAATCAAAATAAGAAATGACTTGGGAAACATTATAACCAACTGAGATAAAAAGAATAATAACAGAACATTATGAAAAGTTATAGTGTAACTATTTTGAAAACCTAGAAGCAATGGGCATACTTGTTTTAGGAACATATCACCTACCAAAATGAGCACAGAGGCAGATCCTAAAAAGATCCATAACAAAAGATGAAATTGAAGATGGCATAATAAAAACTCCCAACAACAACAAAAAAAAGCCATCACCCGATGGCTTCACTGGTGAGCTCTACCAAACATTAGTAGAACTGACACCAATTCTACTTAAACTATTCCAAGAGACAGAAAGAGAAGGAGTACGTCTTAAATCATTCTATGAAGCCAGCATAACCAAAGCCACGTAAAAATACTGCACACACAAAAAAAAATTACAAATATATATCATGAATATAGAGGCAAAAATTCTCAACAAAAATCTAGCCAAGAGATTTCAATAGCATATAATAATCAGGTGGAATTCATATGAGGGATGCAAGAGTGATACAACATTAGCAAATCAATCAACATAATTCAATACATAAAACACTTTATGAAACTGAGTTACTGGTTTGAAAGCTAAGGACCATCATTGCAAGGGACATCTAGGTTTTCTGGCATAACATAGTTCATCCAATGTTATGCCAGTCAATCTACCTTAACATGTTTTGCATCCTAGTTTGATGAGTAGTGTATCCTCAGAGACACTGCTTAATAGCTTGTTAGTAACTACCTAATATCTGGTTTCTTTCTATCAGGAGCAAAGAAGAATAGAGGAAACAAAGATTTAAAAGAAGCAACTAGCCCATAGGACTAAAAACCCACAGGAACCACAGCCTCCTCTAGCTTAGTGGAACTAAATGGTGACCAACTATAGTTTCCTGCTGTTCTGACCAATGACACAATAGAAGATGGAATAGTAGAAAATGTAAAACAAAACTCAGACTCATAAAAGACAATACTTACTGGGCTGATAAAGGCTGGGCAAACCAATAAGACTATCACCCTAAAACATCCTTTTAGCCTGGAACTGAAGGCACTGTCAGAGGCCACCTCTCAGCCAGTAAAATTAAGCTCTAAAATTAACAACACAACCTATAAGAGAGGGATTTCCTAGAATAATCAACTATCCAAGATCAAATAGGGAACATTTGCTCAAAAGCAAAGATGAGAAGGCAAGGAGGGCAGGAACACTGGAGATGGAAATGGAGAAGGCAGAATAGAGTAGGGAGAGTGCTGACACATTTCAGGGACAGCAATCAAAGTTACAGAGCAATTTGTGTTTGTGTCACTGAATGGGAACTAATTTGCTGTGTAAACTTTCACCTAAAACACAATAAAGTGTTGAAAAAACTTGGTCAATGCCTTCAATAAACTCACAATCTAATCCTGTCCACATGTATAAAGTGTGGAATAGCATTACTCATGCTGACACAGCAGTTATTACCAGAACTGGAAGCAGGGCCCAATTTTCTTGGGCTTCTTTCAATTTAATTTCCTCCTCTTTCCCACAGTTGAACCATCAGTTGGTCCCTTCTGAAATAGCAACTGTTGAAATTTAATTCCAAATCTGTTTCCACAATTTGACACCAACAAGCAGGAGATTTTCTGGGGACTCAATTCAGGCTCAATTTTACCCAAAAAATAAAACATCTGTCTCATTCTACCTCACCCCAGAGAAGTGCACTCATCTGGGTTCATGCAAAGGTTACACCTGTGGATTATGTTATTTTTTAAATTTGTTTCTTTTGTTACTGTTATCACTATGATTTGAGGGGAAAGAAGAGAAGCATAAAAAGAGAAAAAAAAATGAATAGAAAAGGTTAAGAGAAGGGGAAGACAAATTGGTAAGACCAGAACTGACCCAACTAGTGAAGACACCACAGGGAGGTTAAGGATGTGGGCCCCTTTAAGCCAATACTCTTTTTTAAGTGTAAACAAAGGTGTGGAGGAGTGAAAGAATGCCAGGAAGAAGAAAAGTAAAGAGGGGGCAGTACTACTGGCAGCTTCCAGTATCTCTCTTATCTGGACCAATTGCTCTGTTAGACACATAATAATCATAGGTGTCTCACACCCTTCCCTGACTCACTTCTAACACTTCACTGTCCCTTTGGGCATCCCCTCCCATTGTGTGTCATAGTGAGATTTTTTATTGGATGGCCAATGGATGCCTTTCCCTAAAAATAACAAAACACTCAAAAGCCATGACCACGGTTTTTTCTTCTTGGTACCCACAAAGCCTAGTAAAGAAAGTCTCAACAGATATTTGTTATAAAGCAGTGAAATGGAGCACAGCATTGGAGAGCCCAGGCAGAATCCCTTCCAACTGTTCTTCCTCAAAGAAAGTAAACTATGAGGGATAATTTAATGTAAATTCTATGATAATCTTTCTGCTCAATGAAAAGTTTGGATGGAAATCTGCATCTGGTAAACTTGATGAGTATCTAGGAAACAGTTCTTCGATTATGTTAAAAATTCAGACTCAATGTATTTTCTTGGCCTTTGTTGTTGTTGTTAGGTGCCATCAAGTCGGTGCAGACTCATAACAACCTTACACACAGCAAAATGAAACACTGCCCAATCCTGGGTCTCACTATTGTTGCCACGCTTGAGCCCATTGATGCTGCCACTTGGCCAATCTGTCTTGCTGGGGGTCTTCCTCTTTCTCTCTGATCCTCCACCTAACCAAACATGATATCATTCTCCAGCGACTGGTCCCTGACAATATGTCTAAAGTATGAGGGATGAATTTGGCCATCTTGGTCTCCAAGGGACACTCTGGCTGCACTTCTTCCAACACAGATCTATTGGTTCTATAGGCAGCCCATGGTACTTTCAATATTCTCCTCCAACACCATAACTCAAAAGCATCAATTCTTCCATGGTCTTCCTTATTTACTGTCCTATCATTTAAATAAAGTTAATGACATGAAATTTATCACAGATCAGAAGGTTGCTATGGCCCAGTTCTTTATCATCTTAGTCAGTAGTGACATTATGTAGTGATAGCCTGCAAAGGGCCAATATGTAGACTTGTTTTATTTTGCCATGGGTTAATGCGCTGGACAGCAAAGTCAGTTTGATGTAAGGTCAGTAGTTCAAGCTCACCAACCACTCCTTGGAAACTCTATACAGGGTCACTATGGATCAGAACTGACTCAATGGCACTTAACAACAAGAAGACACAGTCATTGTTTATAAATTATGACAATTTTTCTACATTAGGCAAGAAAATGTCTTTAGGAAAAGGATCCTTTTTCACAAAACCTTCAACTTGTTCTCTGGTTCAACAGAAAGAGTCTGCAGTAGACAGCAAAGACCCCGGATTGCATGGCTTTTGAAGACTAACATCACCATTAGTGGTCCTTGAATACTGACAGTTCAGAATGATCACAGAAAGATGTACTTGCAAATCAAAAAATCCAACTATACTGTGTATTTTTATTAATCAACATGGTCATTTATTAATTTACTTGAATTAGAACTCACAAACTGATGTCTCTGGGGTTCAGGCAGTAAAAACGAACTTGACAAACAAGAGTACATACGTCACAGAATAGATGCAGTCTCCATAGTTTCCATCTACTACTATATAAATAAGAGACCTGGGTTTAAAAATCTTTCAAAGAGTAACTAGATATCAGAAACTTTTAAAATCTAAAAAGTTCCTAATTCTTATGATACTTTGTATGCAAAAGAAGCTATTCTCTTAGATGAATCTAACCTGTGGTTCAACAGTTTGCAACTTCTGGTTTGAAGAATGATCCAGCAGAACATGATGCCCAAATTGGTTCCTGTAGCTATATTGTTTATGCATTTTGGTTACTCAATAAATAAATGTGTTTGATAAGATCATCTTCTATGCAAAAATGATATGGTGTGGCACTGCAGGATAATACACTGTACCAAAAGGTCAGTTTGAACAGCATGGTCCACAGTACAAAATCACCAGCCACTCTTCAGAAACCCCATACAGGGTAGCTATGAGTCAGAACCCACTCGACAGCACTTAACAACGACAACATCTCTAAATAGGAGTTATGTGATTTGTATTTTTCCCTTTCTTTAAAATTTTTGTTTAAATAGATGTCAAATAAAAATAAATGTCTATCTGTCTCAGTAGTGGGGAAACTTCTTTCTGCCAAAATGTAAAACATCATTCGTGGGCCATACAAAATAATCAGCTTAAAAATTAGCCTTCTATATTTGGTTAAACATTTGATTAACTCATCCTTAATGCCAGACTTAAAACATTTACTGATGAAGATCAAAGAGCTCAGCCTTTATTATGGACTGCATCTCAATGTAAAGAAAACAAAAATCCTCACCACTGGACCAATAAACAACATTCGTATCAACGGAGAAAAGATTGAAGTTGTCAAGGACTTCATTCTTCTTGGATCAATTATCAACACTCATGAAAGCAGCAGTCAAGAAATCAAACGACGTATTGCATTAGGCAAATCTGCTGCACAAGACCTTTTTAAAATGTTGACATGCAAAGATGTCAGCTTGAGGACTAAGGTGCACTTGACCCAAGCCATGGTATTTTCAATAACCTCATATGCATGCGAAAGCTAGATAGTGAATAAGGAAGACCATAGAAGAATTGATGCTTTTGAGTTATGATGTTGGAGGAGAATATTGAAAGCATCATGGGTTGCCAAAAGAACCAACAGATCTATGTTGGAAGAAGTACAGCCAGAGTGCTCCTTGGAGTCCAAGATGGCCAAACTTCGTCTCTCATACTTCAGACATATTGTCAGAAGAGACAAGTCGCTGGAGAAGGAGATCATGTTTGGCAAGATGGAGGGTCAACTAAGAAGAGAAAGACCCCCAACAAGATGGACTGGCCAAGTGGCAGCATCGATGGACTCAAGCGTGGCAACAGTAGTGAGGCTGGCCCAGGATCGGGCAGTGTTGCATTCTGCTGTGTATAGGTCTCTATGAGTCGGTACCAACTTGATGGCACCTAACAACAATAACAATAATGCCAGACTGCAAAGCCATTTGAACTGCAAGGTCAGGAGTTCAAGCTCACCAGCTACAGGGTTGCTATACAGGGTTGCTATGGGTCGGAATCAACTCAACAGCACTTAACAACAACAACAGTGTGATGGCACTTAACAACAACAAAGTGATGGCTGGGATGGCAATTGCCTTGGCAGGGACAGACTAAATGATTTCACGGGACTTAAATGCCCACGAGACAGACATTCCCCATCCCTGATCTATATGAATCAGTAGTTTTCAAGCTTTAGCACACATCAGAATCATGCGTGTATTGATGGACCCTCTCTCAGAGTTTCTAATTCAATACTCTTGTTGTTCTTGTTAAGTGCCATCAAGTGGGTTCCAACCCATAGCAACCCTCTATTGGGTTTCCGAGGAGCAAGCTTGAACCACCAACCTTGCAGTTCAAACCAACTTTGCAATCCAGCACGTTAACCCACAGCACCACACCAGGACTCCTTGGCTGAGTGGAATTTTTCATGTCTAACGAATTTCCTAGTGGTGCTGCTGATCTCAGAACTATATTTGAGAACCACTAGGATAAGCTAAGGCTGGGTCACCATCATCTAAAAATCATTTCTAATAAAGACAATTAGCAACATAACATCTGTTGACTAAATAAAGGAGGGAGAAAGTCCCTCTGGGAGTTCAGATTAGATTCTTCCCAGATGTGTAAAATTGCTTTTATGGAACGCAAACTTAATTTACCAACCTGCAGATCACAATAGCACTCTGATCCACACAGATCCACATCTGTGAATGATATCATTGACTTTGTTTTCCAGAACCAGGATGACATCAGGCATGTTATGTCCAAAACTTAAACCACAGCTAATTTGCCATAACCTTTCTTAGCTGTTCTTGTTGTTAAGCACTGTTGAGTCGATTCTGATCCATAGCGACCCTGTATAAGATTTCCAAGGAGCAGCTGGTGAGCTTGAACCACCGACCTTGCAGTTCAAGCGGCTTTGCAGTCTTGTTCATTAACCCACAGTGCCACAACAGGACTCCCAAAGATTATCTCAGGGCAGTAGTTTCAGGGATTTATCCACTCTCTGTTGTTGTTGTAAAGTGCCACCAAGTCAATTCCAACTCATAGGGACCCTGTATAGGATTTCCAAGGAGCAACTGGTGAACTTGAACCACCAACCTTGCAGTTCACATGGCTTTGCAGTCTAGCGCATTAACCCATAGCACCACACCACCCTAATGAGAACGTAAGGTGTAAAACACACAAGTTAGTCATTTATCTGGATTTAAATGGGGTGCTGGGGTAAATATATCAGAAATATAAAAATTATACTTTTCTTGCCCATTCCTATATAGTGTTACATCCAACTACTCTGTGACAACTCTAAGACTGTTTTATGTTGTTACCTCTATGGAGAATGGTTTCCTCCTTTCCTCCCACTTCCACTGGAAGAAAAAAAAAAATGATTTTCTGTCAAATCGATTCTGACTCATGGAGGCTCTATGTGTGTCAGAGTCAAACTACGTTCTGTAATATTTTCAGTGGCTGATTTTTCAGAATGTAGCCTCAAACCTCCAACCTTTTGGTTAGTGGCTGATTGTACTAGTGATGTGCACCACAAGAGACTTTGAGATAATCTTTAATATCTCAAAGATTCATTCTCACACCACCTCCTCTGAGACATCATCTTCGCTTCTGTACCTACCTATCTTTTAGTTTTGTTGTTTGTTTAAATGACATTATGCATATAAATGGACACCTGTGTAAATATCTGAAGTTCTGGTATGCTTCAGCAGGATAAACCCTGGATTGCTAACCACAATGTTAGTGGTTCAAACTCACCAGCTGCTCCTTGGAAACAACAATAGCAGTCTTCTCTCTTCTCACTTTTTCTGGGGATCTGGAATATTGCTATCGCCAGGCTTCCTCATAATGATTTCATGTCCATCTCTAGATCCTATCTGAAAGTTAGCACCACTGTTGATTCCAATTCAAGAACTGTAAAAAAAAATGATTTTTAAAAATTAGAACAAGATCTTAAGGAAGAAGATTGTATTTCACTGCTCCTAAAGTACCAATATAATGAATATTCTTTTGATAATAAAAGTCAGTATTAAGCTCTCATTCCATGGGCATTATAATTTATTCCATATATCATATGACTAATAGATTATTAAATTTAGGAATAATCCCTGCACCTTCTTAAAAAGCAGACATGCTGAATCTTTCTTTAGACTTAATATTAGGATACCTCACAACTTACAAAAGCTAATATGAATCATCAGCACATTTGAAGAAATATCACATGCCTTAGTTACACAAATCTGATGTTTACTAAATATTCTAACAAATAGATATAATGGATAGAACTAGATTATGCAAGCCAGTTAATGTCATAACCAAAGAGGTCAAAGATAACCATAATGAAAAGTAATAGTGATATCAGCTACCGGTAATCAGGATTCCTGGTGTGGTTCTGTATTTTATGCACTCGACTGTTACCTGCAAACCCACCAGTCGCTTCTCAAAAACCCTCTACAATGTTGATGTGAGTCAGAAATGACTCAACGGGACTTAACAACACCAGTCATTAATCTAGCATCTTTTATGTGCCAGGCACTATGCTAAATAGTGCACATATTCTTTCATACACATCATTTAAAGAATCATGTCATATGTAAATATGAAACTCTATTTCAATTATCTGAATAATAATAGTTCTTCATATTTTCACTGTCAAGATAATAAATTGGTACCAGATTAGAAAACAGAGTAATCTAAGTATGTACAAATGATTTACAGATGGTGGTTAAAACTATTTTAATTTTTGTCCAAGAACTCAGTGAAACAAGAATTTGGGCCAGGAAAGAGCCATCTGATAAGACCATCATCTGTCGTGAATGAGTAAAGGGTGAATGAGTAAAATGTCCAGAGGAAGTTTCTCCTCACAACTCTCCTATAATTATGAAACCCTAAAATAAAGAATTGTTCCTCTTTCAGTGGACAGTGCACTTTAGCAAGCCCACAAGATACTGAGGGGGGGGCGGGGAGAGCCACTACTGTTGCGGCTGTGTGTTGCACTACTGTGGTGGCTTGCTTGTTACTGTGATATTGGAAGCTATGCCACTGGTATTTTAAATACCAGCACAGTCACCCATGGTGGACAAGTTTCAGTGGAGTTTCAAGACTAAGACATACTAGGAAGAATGAGAGCGTGACC
>NW_006408576.1:3552107-3563477 GCF_000296735.1 Chrysochloris asiatica
ATTCTGAAAGCTATGACCTTGGGTATGTTGTTGCACTACTGTGGTGGCTTACTTGTTACTGTGATATTGGAAGCTATGCCACTGGTATTTTAAATATCAGCACAGTCACCCATGGTGGACAAGTTTCAGTGGAGTTTCAAGACTAAGACATACTAGGAAGAATGAGAGCGTGACCGCTTCTGAATAGTTTGTGGTAGAGGTGGTCATGTGCTGTGTAGTCGACTCACAGCAACCCTGCACAAGGTTTCCAAGGCTGTAAATCTTTACGGGACAGAAAGCCTCATCTTTCTCCCACGGAATTGCTGGTAGTTTCGAACTGCCAACCTTGAGGTTAGCAGCCCAATTCGTAACCACTACGCTACCAGAGCTTTATGTATATAGTATCTCAAAATACTAACTTAGAGGGAAGTCTTCACATCAAGTCTCAATCTTATCCCCTCTGTGTACAGGGTAGGTTGTTGTTAAGTGCTGTGGAGTCAACTCCAACTCATAGCGACACCTGTACAGGGTTTCCGAGGCTGTAAATCTTTACGGGAGCAGAAAGCCTCATCTTCCTCCCGCCGAACAGCTGGTAGTTTCGAACTGACAACCTTGAGGTTAGCAGCCTGATTCGTAACCACTACGCTACCAGAACTCCTCTTGTTGTTGTTGTTGTTAAGTGCCGTCGAGTCGATCCCGACCCATAGCGACCCTGTACAGGATTTCCGAGGTGCTCCTGGTGAGCTTGAAGCACCGACCTTGGAGTTCAAACGGCTTTGCAGTCTGGCGCATTAGCCCACAGCACCACACCAGAACAGAGCTCCTTTTAATAAGGGTAAATCACTCTAAAAGAAATGAATCCTAGATAGTTTTCCCTTAAAGTCAACCATCTTGTTGTTTAAATAAACTTCTTGTATAAAAAATTAACAAATAAAATGGAAACCATAAAGATCTATCCTAGGCATTAGTGAGCTGAAATGGACAGGTATTGGCCATTTAAAATGGAACAATCATATGGTGTATTATGCAAGGAAGAATGAATTGAAAAAGAATGGTGTCACATTCAAGACCTCGTTCTTTGGACATGTTGTCATAGTATAATGCTGTCTATGATAGGATAATATCTATAGGAAGACAGCTAGTACCACTATTATTCAAATTTACACACCAACTATTAAAGCTAGAGATGATGAAATTCAAGAATTTTACCAATTTATTCAGTCTGAAATTGATCAAACATGTAATCAAGATGCAGTGATAAGTACTAATGATCGGAAACAAAGGAGATGGATTAGTAGTTGGAAAATATAGACTAAGTGATAGAAACAATGCTGGAGATTGCATCATAGATGTCTGCAAGATGAATAACATTTTCATAGCAAATACTTTTTAAACAATATAAAGGGAGACTTTGCATGTGAACCTCACCAGATGGAATACAAAGGAATCAAATTGGCTACATCTGTGGGTAAAGACGACAGAAATGCTCAATATCCTCAGCCAAAATAAGGCCAAGGATAACCTGTGAAGCATGCTCATATGCAAGTTCAGGTTGAAGGCGAAGAAAGTTCAAACAATTCCACAAGGGTCAACGTATGACCTTGAATATATCCCATTTGAATTTAGAGACCATCTCCAGAACAGATCTGATGCATTAAATACTAATGATTGAAGACCACAGGAGTTGTGAGTGACTCAAGAGCATCATATACAAAGAAAACAAAGGGTCATAAAGGAAAGAAAGTAAAGAACAAAATGGATGTCAGATGAGACTCTAAAACTTGCTCTTAAGTGTATAGAATCTCCTTGGAACAATCAAGGCAAGAAGAGTCAGCCCATCAGGGAAAACCCCTTTCTAAGACTGAAACTCAAAGGGAAACCACAAGCAGTCTAATATGCTCACTGGTGACTACACTGGTCTACTTGTGAGTGGAAGTGGGGGAAATGCAGCAATGAAGATATGGGATGAGTTTGACCATGTTCCATTTATACTTATTGACCTTGAGATGAGAAGGAGAAAAGGAAGGGCTGACTGGTCTGAATTTTAGTGAGATGTTTAAATTACCGAGCCCATGGACACTTACCTAGCCACTGGGGGTTAAAGCTGAGAGTGAAGCATCCAGCTGCTCTGAAGGGTGGGGAGGTATGAGTGAACGCCCAAACTTTCAGATAGTACTCATTTGATCTAGTCTGGATGGCTAGATGACCAGAACTCAACTAGATGAATATAAAGAAGTTTTGTAAAGAAGTGAGCAAGCATTAATTGCTACAATCTGATGAACTGGACCTTTGTTTATGGATGCAGTTGCTCAAAATTCCAACAGAAATGGAAGGATTCTTCATATCAAAGATCAAGTGTGTTTTCTCAGTAAACTGGGTTGATAGGATAATATCTAAACGCAGATAAGGAAGATCAGTTAATACCACTATTATTCAAATTTACACAACAACCTAGCAATCTAGACATTGGCTATAAAAAAATGGGGGGCTATGAAGGCATAATATGGTTTATAAGCTTTCATGAGTGTACTTAATTTCAGAATGAGGTGGGTAAGGTAGAATCACCACTGAATAGTTTTCCTCTTTTCCTGATGGATCCGCTGAATGGGGATAGGGGATGATGGTAATAGGACTTTATGATTCAGTTGTGAGTAATTATTATCAGGATTAATCGAGATTGCCAAAGTGTAATTTTAGAAATGTGTAACTAAAGTAGAGGGTAGTTACTCTTTCATTTCAGAAACAGAGGACTCCAGGACCATCAAGAAGGAAGAGCATGAGATCCTACCCAGATAAACAGTGACAGCAGAGACAGTGGCAGAGGCTATAGCATAGAGACCTAGAGCAGCTGAGGACTCTAGGCCTGTGGGCTGAGAAAGGCTGTGTGCCTGTGGGTAGAAGGCTGACTTGAAAATGTGCCCTTTAGACATTTAAATAAATATGTGATTTTTGTTTTGTATGTGTACATCAGATATTTTTTATTTGTTCATTTGTGAAAAATAAGATGTAAAAAGGAAAACAACAGAGTAGACGGAGGATAACTGCTGTTAGAGGGTGGTGGTGGTGGTCATGTGCCGTGGAGTCGTTTCCAACTCATAGCGACCCTGCACAGGGTTTCCGAGGCTGTAAATCTTTACGGGAGCAGAAAGCCTCATCTTTCCCCCACGGAACAGCTGGTAGTTTCGAACTGCTGACCTTGAGGTTAGCAGCCCAATTCGTAACCACTACACTACCAGAGCTCCTTGTTGTTGCAGTGTGGGGAAGACTTGTTTTTTGCTAATGCTCGGACTTCTTTTAGTACCATCAATTCTTGATCATATGGTACCTCTTCAAATAGTTGAACATGAACCAATTTTTTTGGTACGGTGACTCTGTACCGTCTTTTGATGTTTCTTGCATCATGCAATATTTTCCCCCACAGAATCCTTCAATATTGTAATTCAAGTTTGAATATTTTGTTCAGTTATTTCAGCTTGAGAAATGTTGAGCATGATCTTCACTCTTGGTTTTCTAACTTCAGATCTTTGCACATTGCATTATAACATTATAATACTTTGTCTTCTTGAGCTGTTTTTTGTTTGTTTGTTTTTGTTTTTTTGGAATTTTCTGTTCAGCTCATTTATTTATAAGTTCTTCCAGTTGTTTCAGCTTTTCTGTTGGTTTTGTTTTTCTTTATTTCTCAACTTTTTATTGTGAATTGCGTGAAGGTAAATACACAAGATCATCAGTTTTACCTTCAACCAATCTTACATTATGTTTCATCTCAATGTTGTTACAGGGAGGGGAGAGTATTCATTGAGATTGGAGGAAGGCTCATTAACAATCTGCAATATGCTTGCTAAAAGCAAAACAGACTTGAAACACTTGTTAATGAAGATCAAAGAATACAGTCTTCTGTATGGATTACAATTCAATGTAAAGAAAACAAAAATCCTCACAACTGAACTATAAACAGCAGCATGATAACAGAAGAAATGTTGTCGAGGATTTCATTTTAATTCGATCCACAAACCATTTTCAGAGAAACAACAGTCAAGAAATAAAATAACATATTGCATTGGGCAAATTTGATGTAAAGGACCTCTTTAATGTGTTTAAAGATCAAAACATAATTGTGACCTGATGTACTCCTGACCTAAGTCATGGTATTTTCGTTAATTTCATATACATGTGAAAACAGGGCAGAAAATAAGAAGGACCAGAGAAGCACTGATGCATGTGAATTTTGATGCTAATTACATATATTGAAAGTGCCATGGACAGCCAGAAAAGCAAACAAATCTGTTTTGGAAGTACAGCCAGAATGATCTTTAAAAGAGATGATCATGGGACACTATCTCATATATTTTGGACACATTATCAGGAGGGACCAGTCTGGAAGAGAACATCATGCTTAATAATGTGGAGGGTCAGCTAGAAAGAGGAAGACGCCCAAGGAGATGGACTAAAACAGTGACTGCAAAGTGGATTCAGACAGAATAACTATTGTGAGGCTGGTGCAGGAATACCAGGCTGTGTTTTGTTCTGCTGTGCACGTGGCCACTAAGATAGTTGATTTGATGGCACCAAACAATAACATCACCATCAACTTCTTCAGTCTGAAATTGATCAAACATACAATCAAGTTGCATTGATAATCTTTGGTGATTGGAATGATAAAGTTGAAAACAAAGAAGAGGGGACAGAAGTTGGAAAATACGACCTCGTTGACAGAAATAAAGCTGGCAATCCATGACAGAATTTAATAAGACCAATGGCTTCTTCATTGGAAATATCTTTTTCAAAAACATAAACTATGACTATACATATGGATCATTTCAGGTTTAATACACATGAATCAAATTGACTGCATCTGTGGGAAGAGATGATGAGGAAGAGATATTACCATCAGCCAAAACAAGGCCAGAGACTGACTGTATAACAGTTCTAGTTGAAGCTGAAGAAAATTCCATAAGAATCAAAATATGACCTTGAGTATGTTGTTTTTGTTGTTGTTGTTTAGTGCCATCAAGTCGGTTCTGACTCAACCACCCTGTGTAGGGTTTCCAAGGAGAGGCTGGTGAGGTTCAAACCAACCTTAAAGTTTAGTGCTTTATTCCACAGCACCACCTGAATTTAGAGACCATCTCAAGAACAGATTTGACACAGTAAATACTAATGACTGAAGACCAGACAAGTAGTAGGGTGAAATCAAGAACATCATACATTGGCATTTCCTATACTTGGTATATATCTTAGAGAAATAAGATATATGTCACAACACAGATATATGCACACCCATGTTCAACAAAGCAGTACTCACAACAGCAAATAGATGGAATCAACCTAAATTCCATCAATGAATGGGAAACTAATTTGTTATATAAACTTTCACCCAAATTACACAAAAGTTTGTTTTTTTTTTAATAAAAGTGAGACAAATAAGGAAATATTTGGCAATTAGAAGAAAGGAAGAGGTCTCTTCTCATTTTAGTAAATTAGGAGGAAAAATTGCTTTAACTAGAAAAGATTTCTAAATACATATTGGCTATAAAAAGCAAATACTGAAGTTCAGAAGTAGTTTATGGCCAAGATGTTGCAGAAAATAACTGTTCAAGCCTCGGTGACTTCTAACATCACTAGTATGTACCACAGCATAGTCACCAATCTTACTGAAAAGAGTTCAATTTGTCATAACATAGTTTGTCTCTTAAGTAAGTGGTGAAGAGTACAATACCATTTTGAATGGAGGTGAAATGGCTAAAGGCAATAATCTAGATTATGAATAAAATGCATTTCAAAATAGAAACTCCTCTTGAAATGAGTGATTTTGAATCGATTCTTACTCACAGTGACCCTGTATAGAATTTCCAAGGAGCAGCTGGTTGGTTTGAAACATCTGACTTTGGGTTAGCAGTCCAGTGCTTGTCCTACAGCTCCATACCCAAAACTCCAAAATAATACTAGATATATAAAACTATTAAGGGTTCATTCATTTATCAGTACCCCTTGCTGTTGAGTCAATGCCTACTCATAGCAACCCTATAGAATAGAGTAGAATTACCCAACAGAGTTTCCAAGGCTGTGATCTTTACAGAAACAAGCAGACTGCCACATCTTTCTTCAACATAGAAGCTGTTAGGTTTAAACTGCTGACCTCTTGCTTAGTAGTTGAGTGCTGTAACCACAAAACTGCCAAGGTAGCTAATTCACTTATTTGAAGTCAACAAATACATTTGGAGCAGATGTTTTTGCTGTAGGTGTCTAGAACTGAAATCAGTTTCCATCCTCAAGGAGTTGCTATTAATTGTGCAACTAAATATGTGACTATTATTAATGTCCATTTACCACAAACACAATTGGTAGATGGTGTTTTTATTTCCTTTTGGTTTTTCAGAATCACATAACATAGCAACAGTAGTGTAGAAATAACTCTCAAAGAAACAATGGATTGCAATACACCTTTTCCTCTAGCAATTATTATAAAAAAAAAGAGAAAAGAATTCTGGCCCAGTGCATGGCTCTACTTCTATCTCTCACTAGACATGTTAGTTCATTGCTCTGAGCTTCAGTGTTTTCAAACTCTCCCTTACAGTTTGGGTGAGAATTATATGAGAGGCTGTAGAAGGTGCTCTGTAAAATGAGAGACCCTCACATAAGTTAATATGAAATCATTACTTTGTCTTGCTCACAGAGGTATAACATTTCCCATCACATAGTCGATATATAAATGTGTATGTACATGCACATTTATTACTGTAATTTTAATTAGTTATTGGATAAATTTAGTGAGTCTGAATTTTGTGAATTAAGTTATGTACAATTTTTGAGTTCTAAAACATAATGCAGCAAGAAAACTTATTTAATTCTTGTTCCATTCAGTTTTATTTATCCATTCACTCTTTTGTTAACTAATACTTATAGTATAATCACTATGTGCTGTCCATATTTTATTCTTTTGTATATTATAGTGTATCACGGGGATTTGAATTTATAATAATTAAAATACATCAGAAAATTCCACAGAAGTGGTCCCATGTAACATTCATAGATTGAGCACTTTCTAGAGTTCAAACATTGTACTAAACCTAGGCTACAATAAAGGAACTTTTTTATTGAATGTGGTAGATAAGTGTGGTAGTGAACCAAAAGAGGAAACATAGCTCAGACTGGAAATGGCAGGGAAGAGTATAACCTCAGTCAAAATTAGCCATCAATGGCATTTTAACAGACTCAGTGACATTTTAGCCAGAGGGAGCAATATGGGTAAAGGCAGGAGAGAGTCGCAAGAAATCAGCTGGGGAAGAAGTTTCATTTAGAAAAAAAAAGTATTCATTTGGGAAGTCAAAGTATGATTCAGGAGTTAGGACTGTAATGTGTATAGTGAACATGGAAAAACATTTGGTTGCAGGTGTCCAAAAGTCTAATTCCAATTAGCTTACATGAAAAATAGACTGAATCTATTAGCTCATGTATCACGAAGCCATGGGGGAGAGGCGGACTTGATGGTGGATTACGAAGAAGTGTGGTGCAGACCTTCAACAGTAATAACAGAGAATATAAGATGAAGTAGGTTCAGGGGACTGTCTCAGAACTCTGACATATAAAGGAATACTTAGAAGGTTTAAAGGCTTACTGCTAGTGGAATTTGTAGCTGAAACAAGAAAGGTGGTATTTTCTGATCTGTGGCTACCAGCAGCTCCTGGAGTGTCCATCTTGGGCATGACAGAGAGGGGGCAGTATCAGAAGAGCATTCCCACCACAGAGGTCTGACTGATCATCACAGATAAAGGTATGAACATTTTTTTCATGTTCACTGGTCACTTGATGCCTATGCACCTCCACTCTGGTGACTTACTGCTGGAGTTGCTTGAGTGAGTGGACAACCCCCACCACCAGAGGGTTCTACTGTGCATGCACACGGATTTGCTCAACAAAGACCACAGCATGCAGAATCTAAGAAGGGGAAGGAGACAATAGGCATTGCTTAAACTGAGTGATCTCCCAGAATGCCTGCAGCCAGCTGAGTGAGGAGCATTAAAGTCATACTCATATTTTCTTACTTTTTTATTATTATTATTATAGACTATAGTCTCTAATCTGTGATTTTTTGGGGTTTTTTTGTTTTGTTTTGTTTGCTGTTGTGGTTCTATTTTTTGTTTCTCCTTTTACCTTGGGTGGGGAGAATGCTTTTTCTCTCCTTATGTTACCCAAGACGAGACAGCAATTATGGTCATATAGCCAAGCTACAATCACACCCTATAAAAATTTTATCATCCAAGCAAGAACTAATACCAGCTGCTATTTACCAGATAGACAATCAATACCTGCTACAGTTACTCTGAATTGAGTAATAAGAAAGTGAAAAGGGAAACCCATCTTCTGAACACATCTACCTGAAGGAAATCAGAAAGCTTAATAATACATCAATATATAGTTATCTAATTATTGAAAACATATCTAATTACTGAAGATGCCTAAGAGACAGTCGAATATATTGGCACATGTCAGAAACAAGATAGAGTAGCCAAAACAAATGAGCTGGAAATAGACCTGGATTTCCCATTTGAAGATGGGCAAGCTTTGGAACTGCATGAGAAGGAATTTAGGAGAATGATACTGAGGTGTATCCAAACGCTCCACACAGGGGTTGAGAAAAATAAGGAAGATGTTAGGAAAGCACTATAGAAACAATCAAATAAGACAGAAATTACATTGGAAACAATTCAAATACTGCAAAAAGAGATAAAAATGATTAATAATAAAATATCAGAAATGATCAATACACTGAATGGGCAAAGAGGTAGAATTGAACAGATGGAATTCAGAACCAGTGAGCTGGAATACAAATCTATCAATACTGTTAAGATAGAAGAACAAGAAGGAAAAAAGGGAGAAAAATTTGGAAGAAAGACTAAGATGCATGTGGGGCAACATGACGAGAAATAATGAGAATTATTGGAATTGCGGAACAGAAAGAATCACTGAAGACTAGAGAGGAGATAGTCGAAGATCTTCTAGAAGAAAATTTCCCTAATATCCTAAAATACAAAAAGGTAAGCATTCAAGAAACTCAAGGAACCCCAGGAAGAATAGACCCCAAAAGAAAATGACCAAAACATCATGATCAAGCTCTCCAAAATCAAAGACAAGGAGAAAATCCTGAAAGCAGCCAGGGAAAAAAGAAGTGTTATTTATAAAGGCAAGCAAATAAGATTAAGCTCTGATCTTTCAGCAGAAACCATACAGTCCAGAAGGCAATGGGGAAACTTATATAAAACTATGAAAAAAAAAAAAAAAAAACTACCAACCAAGGATCGTCTAAGCAACAAAACTGCCGATCAAATACAACCGTGCAATAAAAACATTTCAGGATAAAGAAAAGTTAAGGGATTTTGTCAAAGTCAACCCAGCACTTCAAAACATCTTAAAAGGAGGTCTTTGAACTGAGACCCAACAAGAACAGACAACAACCAGAGATTTACATACATGGCAGAACCACCCCGAATTCAATCAACATATGGAAGAGTCTAGAACAGAACAAAACAATAAGAATGAATTCAGAGGATCTGGGAGGTCAATCTATGATCAAAATAATTACAATGTGAAAGAAGGTAAAAATATAGGAACAGACATCCAGGTGATGAGGAGGTCAGGTAGATTGCAGGATAAAATAGACTGTTTTAAATGGAAGGAAAAGCTAATAGAATATAGGGTAACCTCAAAGAAAATTAATACTTCACAACATACCAAGAAAATAAAAATCCAAGAAGAACATGGAAACATTTAAAATATGAAGCTTACAATAACAAGGAAGCAGCAAACCACTGCATAACATGGATGAGCCTTGAGTACATTATGTTGAGTGAAATTAGTCAAACACAAAAGGAGAAATACTGCATAGGACCACTACTGTGAAAGACTAAGAAAAAGAACCCATACTAAAGGGGCAGGAGGATTCTTTGCTTGTTGCTGGGATGTGAGGGTTGGAGGGAGGGGAGGGAGGGGAAGGTGGAGCACAGGGCAGGGAACAGACACAGGATAGTTTGGGTGTTGGGGAGAGGGTCAATATATAAGAAGGAAGAGGGAAAAGAAAGAACAAAGCAGATGGGAGAACAATTTGGCAAGTTTGCATAGGCTAAGTGGAACAGAGGTGAAGAATGATGTATGCACAACCTTAGAACAACAGGGCTCTGGGATACAGCATTGGGACATGGTTGGAATGAGGAAAAAGGGGGAAATAATGTTAAATGCTTGGCTGTATTTTGTATCTTGGTTTCCCTAGCATACCATTATAAAATAGACACTGGAGGGGGAGAGAAAGGAATAGCCAGAAATATCACCATAGAAAGCTTGCAAGTCTGTATTCTGCCTATAACTGATTGGAATACCTAAATGGGGCTACAACGTGCCCAGTGAAGGAGGCTTCCTGTGGAGCCTCTACTTATATGAGATATAGGTGGAATCCTGAACAGCATCCAGAATTTTCAGAGGTGGGAAATTTCTACTTGAAAGGACGGGCAGACCAGCCTGGAGAGGCTAGAAGAACAGAAGATACTTCTTGAAAGACAGACCGACCGGAAAAATATAAAACAATAGAGGCAGACCAACTGATTACTACAAGAACAAGCAAGTTGCTTGCCCAGGAGACATCAAGGCAATTGGCAGGGTTCCCTCAGAGCAAACCCCCTTCCAAGACTAAGACTCAATGGGAATACACACTCTGATTGGTGACCACGTTGGTCACCGATAAGGGGAAGTGAGGGGAAAACAGCAATGTAGCTGCAAGCTAAGCCCTAAAACATTCAATAAACTCCTATGAACCCAGGTGGAGACCTGGTTGGCCAGCAGTGTGGCAAGACTTGAGGATTCTTGGGCCCAGAGTCAGTGACATAGCCACAGAGGACTAGAGTGGAGAGTGAATCATCCAGCTGATAAAAAGAGAGGGCATGTGCACAAGAACACTCACACTTGCAGATAATACCTACTTGACCTGACTTCAATGACGGGATAATCAGAGTTCAACTAGAAAAAGAAAGAAGAGGAAAAGAAGAATAATGTGATATAATTTGATGAACTTGACCTACACCTATGGATGCAATAGCTCAAAAGAGGGATCACATCTTTACAGCAAGGATCATTCCCACCCCCTCCATACACAGAGTAGACAGGAATGGGCAATTTGGACATTGGCTAACCAAAGTGGGCGGGGGGGGGCGGGGGGGAGGCTACAGAGTCAAGAAGTGACTGGCTTACAAGCTTTCAAGAGGGAATCTAGATCCAGAAGGCATGGAGGAAGATAGAATCTCCACTGAGTAGTATTCAATCTGTCTGGGCAGGGCTGATGAAAGGAAATGCGGATGGGTCTCTCTTGATACAATAGTGGATAATTGTTATCAGGACTGATTGTGA
>NW_006408576.1:3564062-3565894 GCF_000296735.1 Chrysochloris asiatica
TCTTTCCACAGATATAGTCAATTTGATTTCTGTGTATTCCATCTGGTGAGGTCCATGTGTATAATTGTCATTTATGCTGTGTAAAGAAGATATTTGAAATGAACAAATCATTGATTTTGCAGAATTCTATCATGCGATCTTCATACATAGTTCCTCAAAAGCACAATTAAGTGTTCTGAAATACTCATGCTCCACATTGTCGTCCAAGGCTTGTCATGATCCACAGAATCAAAAACCTTTGCAGCCAATAAAGTACAGGTAAACATTTTTCTGGTATTCTCTGCTTTCAGCCAAGAGCCATCTGACATCAGCAGTGATACTCCTCTTTCTACATCCTCTTCTGAATCCAGCTTGAACCTCTAGAAGTTCTCTGTCTTTGTATGGTTGCAGGTGTTTATGTGGTATCTTTAGCTAAATTTTACTTGCATGGGATATCAATTACATTGTCTGATGATTTTTTCATTTCATTGGGTCACATTTCTTTGGAATGGACACAAATATGGATCTCTTCCAGTAAGTGGGCCAGTTAGCTGTCTTCCAAATTTCTTGGCATAGACAAGTGAGTGGCTTCAGTGCTGCATCAACTTTTTGATTGAAAGACTTCATTTTGTAGTCCATCAATTCCCAGTGCCTTGTTCTTTGCCAATGCATTTAAAACACCTTGGATTTCTTCTTTCTTTTTCACAATATATTTTATTATTTCAGCCATTCTTTGGGTAGTAAGAACTTCAAATTTCTCCTAAAAGAGATACTGGTTCTGAGCACAAGACTTGTACATCCAATTTCCAAGTAATCATTTCCACTAGAATGCTCATCTCATAGGTAATTTGAAATCAACATATTCAAAACTGATCTCCTTCAGCCTCAATTTCTCTGACAAAAATCTATGTCTCCCCCATGAGACTTGAAGCTGTCATACAACCCAGAATCTAAACTAGGTCCTTGGCTTCATTCTTGCTTTTAACCCTCTATACCCATTCTAAATATTCTATGTGTGCCGAGGAGCCAGTTCAGACTCATAGCGACCCTGTATAGGATTGCTGAGGCTGTAAATCTTCATGGGAGCAGAAAACCTCATCTTTTCCCTGCAAAACTGCTGGTGGTTTCAAACTGGGGACCTTGAAATTAACAGCCTGACTCTACAGTTTCCAAATTATTCTCTTCTCCCCATCTCTAACTAGGTAATACAACATCTGCTGTGTCATCTTTTGGCCTTTCATATTACTTATGCATCCTCTAACCAGTATGACTTTTATTAACTCTAAATCTCATCAAGCCAGCAATTAAAAACATTATTAGACTAGATTTTGAATGGGCAAATACATACAATTTTGTTTCTAAACTCTCTGGAAGTACACAAGTGTCATGCATTTAAGTATAACACTTAATTATGCTGTGGTTATGAAAGTTGTCTGTATAATCATAATCCATTAGCATTTTTTGGACTAGCTGTGGTGGTGGGGTGTGCTATCAAATCAGTTCTGATTCATAGTGACACTGTGTAGAGAGTTTCTGGGGCTGAAAATCTTTATGGGAGCAGAAAACCTCATTTTTCTCCTAAGAAGCAGCTGGTGAATTTGAATTGCTAACCTTGTGGTTAGCAGCCTAACATGAAGCTAGTATACTACCAGGAATGTTTCGACTAGCTTTATAGCCTTAAATTGTTGTTGTTAAGAGACATTGAGTCAGTTCCGACTCATAGCAACCATGTTCCAAGTAGCCTTTGGTGGGTTGAAACTACTGACTTTGAGTTTAGCAGTCCAGTCTTATCCTATAAAGCCACACAAGGTCTCCATGATCTAAAATGTAGTCCATTTAAAAAAAAAAAAAAA
>NW_006408576.1:3566744-3588733 GCF_000296735.1 Chrysochloris asiatica
AAACCAACTTTTCAGTCCAGCGCATTAACTCAAAGAACCACACCAGGACTTGCTATGGGTCAAAACCAACTCGATGGCACTTAACAACAACAACAACAAACACCACACATGTAAAATGCACAATTTGATTAGTTGTAACATACTTACATACATGGAACTATTATACAATTCAAGTTTTTGTTAACTTTTTTAGCAATATGCTGACCTCATAAAACAAAGTGGGAACTAATTCTTCTTCCTCTATTTTTTGGAAAAAATTTGGTTAAGGTTGATGCAGTTTTTCTCTTTGCACTTTTGACAGTCACCAGTGAAACCGTCTTGACCTGGAGTTTTATTTTGAGAAAAGTTTTGATAAATTAACTTCCTTTAATAGACACAGGACTATCTGGATTTTCTCTTTCTTCTTAATTACTTTTCAGTTTCTTCTTGTATAAACTTTGATATGTTATAATATCCAGTGAATTAATCTGTTTCATCTAAGAGCTCAAAATTTGAACACAAAGTTATAATATATATGCTGTTGTTGTTCACACAACTTTGCAGTCCAGCACATTAACCCACAGCACCACACTTGACTTACTCATCTAGAATGCAGGGGGAAATATAGGAAGCTATGTTTTTGTTGATGTTGTTGTAGTTAGGTGCCATTGAGTCAGTCTGACTTATAGAGACTTTATGTATAACAGAATGAAGTGTTGCCTGGTTCTGTGCTCACCTCACAATTGCTGTTACACTTGAGCCCATTGCTGACACCGTGGTGCCAATTTTTCTTGTTGGGTGTCTTCCTTTCTTTGGCTTACCCTCCATATATCAGACATGATGTCCTTCTTCAGGGACTGGTACCCTCCTGTCTGACGTATGCGACATGAAATCTGGCCTTCCTGGCTTCTAAGGAGCATTCTGGTTATCCTTCTTCCAACACAGATTTATTTGTTTTTCTACAGTCCATGGTGCTTTCAATATTCTTTTCCAATCCCATTACTCAAATGTTTCAATTCATCTATGGCCTTCCTTATTCTTTGCCCAAATTCATATGCATATAAAGTTATTGAAATGAGTCAGAGCTGAATCCATGGCACTTAACAACAACATCCAGAAAAGCAGTGACCCCAGAGATGGAGACAGAAATGAGGACATGGAGAGAGAGAGCAACTGAAGACTTTAGACTCACGGAAAAAGAAAAACTAAGTGCTGGCGGCAAGGAAGCAGGCTTGCAGGATGTGCCCTTTGGTTGTCTAAATTATTTTGTTTTCATGTACATTCCACCACACCCCACAAGCCGAAAAAAACAAACAAACAAAGGGAATAGAAGCAAATACTGTTGAATGATGATGCACGGAGGAGACTGTAATCATTGCAATGAAACGATGGTGTAAAACCCATGTTCTCCTATGTAAACTAGCGCTCAATTACCAATAAAAAACTTTTTTAAATAATTAAATTAAAAGCGCTTGGACCTTCTACAATGAGATTCACTTCAAATCATGTAAGCATGTCTCATTCACCTAAAATATTTACAATTTTTATTCCGAAAAGCTTGGTTATTTGCAGAACTATAGTTAAAATGTTAAGACTCAATTTTGTATCAAATTTTAGCTATCAAAGAGCTTTTACAGCTCCCATTACAAATTTAACCCTCACCATCCTGGAGTTAGAACCGACTCCACGGCACATAACAACAACAACAACAATCCTGGAGTCTTGGTGTGGTGCTGTGGGTTAATTCGCTGTACTGAAAAGTCGTTTTGTTCTGCAAAGCCGATGGTTCCAACTCACCACCTGCACCTTTGAAATCTTATACAGAGTCGCTGTGGGTCGGAACCGATTCGATAGCACTTAACAACCAGAAACACCGTTAGAGAAGCGTGGTAGCTGTTAACATTGTTATTTCAGATGAGGAGCTGATATTTTTGTTGTTAAGTGCCATCTAGTCGGTTAAAACTCATAGCGATCCGGTACAGCGTTTCTGAGGAGCAGCTGGTGAGCTTGAGCCCCTAGACCTTGCAGTTCAAACTGACCTTGCAGTCCAGCGCATTAATCCACAGCACCACACAAGGTTAACACAATTACTGTAAAAGAACTTGACCAGAATCCAGGTTCATACTTTTAAATGGGTACTTTTCCTACTTTATTGTATTCATTATTGTATTCATGTTAAGTGCCCTGGACTCAGAGTAACCCTGTATAGGGGTTCTGGGGAGCTGCTGTTGAGTTTGTTTATTCTACAGCGCCACACCAGGACTGTATACTCATCCTTCTTGTTGTTACTGTTGTTAAGTGCAGTTAAGTCGGCTCTGAGTGATAGCGACTCTGTATAAGGTTTCCAAGGAGAATCTGGTGAGTTTGAACCGCCGACCTTGCACTTCAAACCGATCTTGCGTTCAAATGATTATCCTACGGAGCTACACATATTCTAGAGTCATTAAAAACCACAAATCAGGCAGGTTTCAAAAAAGCCACCTACTCTTATTTTAGAGATACAGGGAAGTGTATTTACTCTTCCGCAGAAAAAGGACGAGGCTTTCTGCTCCCGTAAAGAGGAAAGCCTCAGAAATCCTAGACAGGCTCACTGTGAGTCGGAACGGACTCCACAGCACATAATCACCACCATAAATGCTTTGGACTCCTAGTATGGTGCTATAGGATCAGCATTGGACTATGAACCACATGGTTGGCAATTCAAACCCACCAGCTGCTCAGGCACTTAGCAGTAACAACAACACAAACGCATTAACAGAAGAGTGTCCATTAAAAATATATATATATGGGGAACATCTAAGAGATTTTTTTTTTAACCGTGTAATCAAAGAATGTAGTTAAGAGTCGGGCTGCTAACCTTAAGGTCAGCAGTTAGAAACTACAAGAGGAAGAAAGATGAGGCTTTCTGCTCCCGTAAAGATTTATAGCCTCGGAAACTCTAGATAGGATCGCTAAGAGTTGGAACGAACTCCACGTCACATAACCACCACCACCAACAACAACAACTAAAGAATTAAATCAAAGGTCTGAAAGAGTTTTTTATTTTGTTATGTTTTAAAAAAAAAAAGAACTTGGCTGGAAATACCTAAAGAAAGTTTGCACTCGATAAGATCAACCGTCTGCATTCGTCCACTGTGAACGCAGCAAGCCCTGGTGCCAAATTCTGGGCTCCGAGTTACTGTAACAAAAACGGCTGAACTGAAAACTGTGTTGGAGATTTTATCAAGTGAGCAGTTTCAGAGGAGTGTCCATGAACTGCATATTTCAAACACAAGATGCCTGAAAGAATTTTGGCTTTGTCTATGGGAACAATTATATATTTAAAAATATATATTTGACCCCAGGGCATTTTCAAAAATGGCAACGTTTGAGCCTTGTTTTATAAAAGGCACAGACCATTTAGGATGAAGGTTATTGACTTTTAAAATGCAGTTTTTAATAAAAGAAATGCTGTTTTTATGAAAAAGTATAAAAAGATTTTAATTACACTTTAGAGAAATTGAAAGCCAAAAAAAAAAAAAAAAAGGTTTTTTTTGACTCCTCAAAGTATGACATTAATTGAAATGTAATTTGAGTGTTCTCACAATTTACCAAGTTATTTCAACCAAGAATGTTGGATCATGCATCCTCTGTGTGATAGTGCACTCTGTGCTAAGCTCAGAAGGGGTGTGTGTGTGTGTGTGTGTGTGTGTGTGAAAGTGGGAGGTGGGGAAGGATGTGGCTCAAAAAAGGGCAAAGGAAAAGAAATGAACAGAGAAGGGAGAGAGACAGAGGGAGGAAAGGAGGAAAGCAAAGAGCAAGGGACAGAGAGAAGGACACTCACTGCCATTAAAAACTGTAATCATGTAAGGATGGGCTGCCAAAAGAACCAGCAGATCTGTGTTGGAAGAAGTGCTCCTTGGAGGCCAGGATGGCCAAACTTCGTCTCTCATACTTCAGACATATTGTCAGGAGGGACCAGTCACTGGAGAAGGATATCATGTTTGGTAAGGTGGAGGGTCAGAGAAAAAGAGGAAGACCCCCAGCGAGATGGATTGGCCAAGTGGCAGCATTAATGTGCTCAAGCGTGGCAACAATAGTGAGGTTGGCCCAGGATTGGGCAGTGTTTCATTATGCTGTGCATAGGGTCGCTATGAGTTGATACCAACTCAATGGCACCTGACAACAACAAGGAATTTAAGTAATACACAGGGCAAAATCGACCAAAAAAAAAGCTGGATTTTCTTCCAGGATTGACTTGCCTGAACTCTGTAACCTTGAGCAAACTCACCCTAGTCCCTACCACTCAAAGCTTCAAATTTGTTAATTGTGAAATAATTAATTTGGACTTGTTAGGGGTGGAGAAAAAGCACCCTGATGGCACAGTGGTTAAAGTGCTTGGCTACTAGAATGGTCTGTAGTTCAAACCATCAGCTGCTGCACTGGAGGAAAATAATGGACCAGTCTACTTCCATAAATATTGTTGTTGTTATTGTTGAGTGCTGTTGAGTCACTTCCAACTCATAGCTACCCTGTATAGGGTTTCAGAGGAGCGACTGGTGAGCTTGAACTACCAACTTTGCAGTTCAAACCAACCATGCAGTCCAGGGCATTAACCTGGAGCACCACACAAGGACTCCTCCATAAATAAATATTACAGCCTTGGAAACTCTATGGAATGATTCTTCTCTGTCCTATTGGGTTTGGTTTTAGAATGGAGAGTCTCTAACTCTTAAAAGTCTAACTGTTAAAAGTTCTAAAGCACCTTTGACACCTATGGTGTTAAATGCAATGGACTTTTAATTAGAGATTGCTGAGAACAAAGTATCTTCAGACAGTTTCCACAGTCAATTTTTCTTACTTGTTTTCTCTTTTTACGTTACTCTCAGAGGAAAAGAAGGGAGGAGTCAGATGAACCGATGTAGTAGGTCATGAAGAAGGATCTGATCATCTAAAAAGGGAAAGCCTGGCAGGCAGGGAGGAGAATAGGGTGGACACTTAAACAGAGGAGTTCCTGAAGAGTGGAAGAGTGTGGTTCAGAGAACAGGAAAGAGGAGGAACAGAGTGGGAACAGATTTATGGACAGCTTGAAATGCCCCTTCACTCCCCACCTCTCCTCTAGACACCAACTTCTCATTCTGCATTGGTGTTTCTCCATCTTTAAGAATCACTTGAAGAGTTTGTTAGAGATTGCTGGGCCCTACACCTTAGGTATTCTGATAGAGTAAGCCTGGGGTGGGGCCCAAAGATTTGTATTCCAAAGAAGCTTCCAGGTCATAAAAATTCTACCAGGATTTGTACAACCCTGGGAGTGAGTGAGAGAGAGTGACTACCTCACTAAGAGTGAGGTCACTGGGGTACAGAGCCATTCCACCACCTCAGAAACTTCATCATGAGGCTTCTTGGTAATCACATCCTTCCACAACTTTACTGCTGGTAACCACTGATCAGCGTTCCAATAGCGTACTTTTGTCTTTCGAAAGTGTCAAGTAAAAGGAATCATTCAGCATATAACCTTTTGAGACTGGCTTCTTTCATGCATCATACCTCTGAGATTCATCCAAGTTATTCAATTTATCAATAGTTCACTCGTTTTTGCTTTACTGAGTAGTATTCCTTTGTATAATTGTACATAGTTTGTCCATTTTCCTGTTCCAGGACATGTGGGCTGTTTGGGTGATTGATTATATATGGAGCTACCATAAACACGAGGGAACCCTGGTGGCATCCTATAGAGCAGTCTACTCTATCCTATAGGATGGCTACAAATCAATTTGATGGCAATTGGTTTGGATTTTGTACCAGAAACATGTGGGTACTGTTTTTTTTTTTCTGTGGGGTAAATGTCAGGAATGGAATAATTTGATCATCTAGTAGTGTATATCTAACTAGAAAAAGCTGTCAAACTCTTTCCAAAATGACTGTGCCATTATTCAGTTCTCACCAGAAATATATGAGAGTTCCAGTTGCTCTGAATCCTTGTTAGCACTTGCTATTGTTAATATTTTTTTCTTCTTTCTAATAGATTTTAATTTACATTCCTTCTGGATAATTATATTCACCATCGTTTCACTTAATTACTTTCCACATATCCCCTTTAGCAAAGGGTCCATGTTTTTGCACATTCTAAATTGGGTTACCTTCTTACTATTGAATTTTTGAGAGTTCATCATATATTCAGATATATGTCCTTGGTGAAATATATAATTTGAAAATATTTTCTCTGACTTTGTAGTTGTTGGGTTTTTTTTTATTATTATTCACTTTTAACAGTATCTTCTACAGAGCAATTTAAAAAAAATTGGTTAAGTCCAATAAACCATTTTTTTTTCTTTTATGAATCATGACTTTAAGAATCATATCAAGAATTGTTTGCCTAACTCAAGATCACAAAGGTTTTTTCCTATGATTTCTTTGAAAAGTTTTATAATTCTGTACTGTATATTCAAATCTGAAAAATTTTTGAGATAATATCTGCATAAGATGTGAAGTTTATATTTTTGTGTATGTTGTCATATTGTTCAAACACCATTTCTTGAAATTTTATCCATTGTGCCTTTACACTTCTGTCAAAACTAATGTGCTTGGTTACATTATCAAGAACCTAACAGATAGATCCTGATCACTGAATCTAATGGCCAGAAATAATCTTTAAACCTTGAATCAAAATTATTCCATGAAGGATTAATTAAATGACAGTTTAGCCCAATTAATAAAGAATGTTTTCCTCAAGCATGATGCTCGTATAAACGATTTTCCGCAGTAGTGTAAACTTACAAGAGTTCATCTAAAGCACTGATGAGCAGTGATTCCCCAGTCTCAAAGGATTCAGTATATCTGGTTCCTACATGAGTTTAATTTCTGGTTCATACTTTTCCTTCTTTTGATTAGGTGTTGCTCATATGACCAAATCTTTGAAGTCCAACTCCTGATATGAACAAGTCTCTGAAGAAAACCAGCCTGAAACAACAACCATGTATTTGTCTGTCTCCAACTTTCATTTTATTTACCAGCAGAATTGAAGTGGGGGAGATGAGTAGACAGTGGTGAGAGGACAAAAAATTCAGGCAGTTTAATCAGCCTTCATTTTTCCTTGACTCTTATCTAGCTAGAAGACAATTTGTTTTTGGTTATGAGTCTGGCTGCTAATCTCATGGTCAGCAGTTTGAAACCACCAGCAGTTCTATGGAAGAAAGATGAGGCTTTCTGCTCCTTAAAAGATTTACAGCCTCGGAAACCCTATGCAGAGTCGTTATGCGTTGGAACTGACTCCATGGCACATAACTACCATTACCAAGAGATAATGGTACCACAAGGTCAGTTTGAATTCCAAGATTGGTGGTTTGTGTCTCAAAATTACCACTTTTTATGTTTACTTTCCCTTTCCGTTCTGTTTCCTCTTCTCAAAACATAAAGAAAAGGAAAGTTAAATCAAGGTTTAATAATTTACCTTGTTCTTTAAGTGCAATCGACTCAGTTCCAACTCATAGTGACCCGGTATGGGGTTTCCCAAAGCAACAAGTGAATTTGAACCACCAATCTTGGAATTCAAACTGACCTTGTGGTACCATTTATGAGCAACTGTATTTATGGGAGTGGACATAGAATTCCTAAGTAGAGGCAGACCAGGAAAACTGTTTCTCCTTAAGACTTTTTTACCCTTATCCGAGAGTGTATTGATCTCTGCTGCCTTTCCACCTAAGTTAGGTGTCCTCCTCATCTGCTCCTTAGATGTCGCCACTGATATCCTCTGTACTCTGGGATCCCTATTTTGGCAAATAGTTTTCTCTTAATATTTCCTTTTGACTGGAAGTGATATCAGTTCCCAATATTTTAATTTGTTTTAGCTAATGTCTTTCTTTGTCATTGTCTTGGATGACTTACAGAACTATACTTATAATATACATATTATATATATATATATATATACTATACTTATACTTCTAAGCATTAAAAAGCCTTTTCCTGTATATTCTTCATACACAACAATACATGCATGCAGTCAATATTTCACATCACCCTTGAACTGAAAGCTTTGTAATTTAAAATATGCATTGGTAAGCAATATAGTTTTAGGGTATCAAAAATGTGACTAGTTCGCTAACGGCTACTGCAGTGCTGAGAGCATGTTAGCTATTATCAGTTTTCATCTTGGTATTCCAGTCCCAGCACAGTACGTCATTCAATGTGGGCACCTAAAATGAGTATTGAATGCTATGGAATGCAAAGTTCACCCTTTCTAACAGAAAACAACTGATAGGAAGCCATTTAAGTTTGAAGGAGAAATAAAATCAAAAAGCCCATTGTCGCTGAGTCAATTCTCACTCATAGCTCCCCTTCAGAGCAGGGTGGAACTGCTCCTTAGGGTTTTCAAGACTGTAAGCCTGTAAGGGAGTAGACAGATGCGTCTTTCTCCTGCAGAGTAACTCCTAGGTTTGAACTGCTGACCTAGTGATTAGCAGCACAAAGTCTAACCCGCTGCACCACCAAGGATCCTTTGGACAAGGAATAGCTTCTTGAAAAATCATGGAAGGCAGGTTTACAGTCCTCTCAATGCTGCCCCACCAGTGGGCTCACGCTTCTGAGCCCCTATTTGCTGTTGTTGTTAACTGCTGTCAAGTCGGTTCCGACCCATAGTGACCCTGTACAGGGTTTCCGAGGCTGTAAATCTTTACAGGAGCAGAAAGCCTCATCTTTCTCCCGCAGCATGGCTGGTAGTTTCAAACTGCTGACCTTAAGGTTCACAACCCGATTTGTAACCACTACGCTACCAGAGCTCCTTCTGAGCCCCTATAAGATACAATAATTTGAAAATGTCAATACTTTGAATATTCTCCTGATTTTTCAGAGAGAAACTCAAATCTTCCAGAAAGAAAACTGAAGAATATGCTAAGTTGACTCAGAGAAGTATGCCAGCAGATGCACACTATATATTGGACAATGAGTGGATGTGAGAAAAAGAGGCTCATCTAAAATAACTACAGTAGTATACTGTTGCTGTTAAGGGTCGTCGAGCCATTCCAATTCTTGGTGACCCTGTATAGGGTTTCTGAGGAGTAGCTGGTGGGTTTGAACTGTCAGTCGAGTGGTTTGCAGTTCAGTGTTAATCCTCCAGTGCCACAACTAGCTACAGTTGAAACACTCATTTGACAATGGATCAGGTAACACTTTCTTAAACTTCTGAATTTTTGTCACTTTTTAGGATGAAACTGAAATTGCCATGAAAACGGTTTCAGATGTGGCTTCATGAGACGTAGGTTCATGTGCTGCTTCTATTACATACAAGTCTCAGATAGGTCACAGTATTTCAAAGCAAAAGTTTCCATAACTCTAAGCGTAGTGGTTATGAATCGGGCTGCGAACCTTAAGGTCAGCAGTTCAAAACTACCAGCTGTTCTGCGGGAGAAAGATGAGGCTTTCTGCTCCCGTAAAGATATACAGCCTCAGAAACCCTGTGCAGGGTCGCTATGAGTCAGGACTGACTCCATGGCACACAGCCACCAAAGTGAGAATTATTTCTAGCCCCACAGGGTTATTACAAGGCTCAAATAAGTTAAAGAAAAATCCATTATAAACTGTGAAGTGCCGTGGCAGATTATGTTTTGCAAAGGAGGCTAAAATGATTATTTCCTGTCCCACATTCAGTCAGAATATTGCCACTTCCCAGTCAAGCCTATGTCCTCATCTGGGTGGATCTTTGTGGAAACTTTGACTAAAAGACTATGGTAGAATTGAAGCTATGGATGTCTGAGGTTAAGTTTTAAAAGGTAGAAAATACAGTTCTTAAGTTTCTTTCCTGGGATGCTCACTTTTGGAGACTAGCCATCATTCTGGGAAGTCCAGGCCTGTTGGAGAGGCCCTTAGGAGGGAATCTGAGGTCCCCAGTCCTCAGTGTGGTGGAGCTCCCAGTCAACAGCAGTAGCAACTTGCCAGCCATATTAGAAGGGGATCGTCCAGGCTTCAGTTGATTTGCTCTAGCTGAGTCCACATGGAATAAATGCCTTCCCTACTCATCTCTGCCCAAACTGCCTAAATCTGCTTTTGTTAAGCACTATTATGTACTAGGAGTTCTGGTGTGGTACTGTGAGTTAATGTGTTAGACTGCAAAGTCGGTGTGAACTGCAAGGCCAGGGGTTCAAGCTCACCATTCACTCCTTAGAAACCCTATAGAGGGTCTCTATGGGTTGGAACTGACTTGACAGCACTTAACAACAACAACTATGTACCATAGACATGAATCTGCTCATTGTAGGAGTGGGAACAATAACAATGTTCCCTCAGGATTTTTTCATGTTTTTCTACTTCCCAACAACATTCCAATTTAATACATTGTAGGCCAAATGAAGCCCAAGACAGTCATTCTTCCCCACCCTCCACCCAATAGTTTTTATTTATTTATTTATTAGCAGTTTTCCTTCCAAAAGTGTCAAAGTCATCACATACAGATGTGCTTTGGGCACAGCAAAAACAATTAAAACTCTGATCTCAGCAATTGAGAACAAAGAATTTACAAAATTAAAACCATCTAGTTGAGAGATGTCATTTCTTTGAAGTAGTCCCAACTTCTAACAAAAACACAGATTTAAAAAGAGTGGACACATCTATCAATTTGCTAAATTTCAGTCCTGTCACTAACTTAATGTGTGACTTCAGGAAAAATTCTTGACCATTTCATTCCTCATGTATGAAACACTTCATCAGTATACAGTGAGCTCCAGATGAACACAGGGCAGGAACCCCTCTTGCCAAGGGAGATACTGGGTGATAATGGACCCATATCTAAACCAGCATGGCAGACAAAGACACAGGTGGCCACTCTTCAACTCAGAGCCTCAGTTCTTCATTTGTACATGGGATGGTAATAGGTGATAGATTTGCTGCCACTTCTTTTTCTGTATCCAAGACAAGCCCAATTCATTGCCTTCTGTTGTTGTGTGCCATCAAGATAATTCCGACTTATAACGAAACTATAGGACAGAGAAGATATAACTGCCCCATAGGATTTCCAATGCCAGAGTGCTCCTTGGAGGCCAGGATGGCTAAACTTCATCTCTCATACTTCCGACATATTGTCAGGAGGGACCATTCGCTGGAGAAGGATATCATGTTTGGTAAGGTGGAAGGTCAGAAAAAAAGAGGAAGACCCCCAGCGAGATGGATTGGCCAAGTGGCAGCATTGATGGACTCAAACGTGGCAACAATTGTGAGGTTGGCCCAGGATCGAGCAGTGTTTCGGTCTGTTGTGCATAGGGTCGCTATGAGTTGGTACAGACTCGATGGCACCTAACAACAACAACAATCTTTACAGTGTGGTGCTGTGGGTTATGTGCTGGACTACAAAGTCAGTTTGTACTGCAAGGCTGACCGCTCAAGCTCACCAGTTGCTCCTCAGAAACCCTATGGGTTGCTATGGGTCAGAATCAATTCAACTTAACAACAACAACAATCTTTACAGAAGCAGACTGCCAGCCTTATCTTTTTCCCATTGAGCATCATGGCTGGTTTTAATCATTCAGTAAACAGTCTAGTGTTTAACCATTGCATTACCAGAGCTTCTGTCATTGCCTTCTAGGCCAGACGTTTTCAACAGAACGGCATCACCCTGAGCAAGGGAAATTGCTTCTTGTGTGGACAAAAATATCTTAGCCATTACACTAGTTGTGGTCACACACACATACACACACAATATGTTTATGGTATTTTTTAGGTGGGGAATTGATGAGGAACAATATGTCTAAAAAGACTTCTTAGCAGGACTATAATGGAAAAAAACTGGATGGGGAGAGGTTGAAAACACTGTTCTCAACATAAAAGTCTATGGAAAATGACAGGTAAAATTGGACCAGTTTATCCTTCCTGAACTAGAAAATTCATTTATTCAAAAAACACTAAAGACGGAGGAATTCGCACTGACCGCCTAAGACAGCCAGAGTCCCTTAAACAAACAATAAATAAGGGGGAAACTGATGCAGACTGTGCAGACTCGGCCAGGAGTTCAAGGCCCTGTGGGCCCAAGCGTTGCACATCATCCAAACCATAGGCTCTGAGGATCAGACTTTAGCAACCTAGCAGACATAGCAAACTGTCCCTCATCTGAGTATTCAGTTATGCTTGTTAGTAATCACATACATGATGAGCCCTGGATATCCACAGATAAATGTAAAAACCTTCCCTAAAAGCCGAGACTGTAAATTCCAAAAAGGCAAAGTTTTTCCCCCCAAAAAAAAATGCTAAAGAGGATAGAGAGAAACACTGTTAACTGATGATGTATGGAGGGGATTATAATCAATGTAATGAAACAAGTCATATGAATGGTTGAATGTGAAACTGATGATGTGCCCTGTAAACTTTCACTCAATCCATAATAAAAACCTTAAAAAAAAAAAGCAAATAGGGTGTGTTTTTAAAAAAATACAACTAAGACAGCAGTAAAAAAAAAACACTAAACAAACATTGAGCACTTTTTATGTGCCAGTTGTTTGCTTGTTAGAGGTATTGTAACAACAACAAAATACCCTGTCGTCATCAAGTCAATCTCAATTCAAGTTGACCCCATGTGTTAGAGAGTAGAACTACTTCATAGGGTTTCCTTGGATATACTTTTTTAAGGAAGCAAGTCTTCAGGTTCTTCTTCTCAGGCACCCTGGGGTGGGCTGGAACCACCAGTCTTTAGATTAGTAGCATACTTGTGAACTGTTTGTGCCACTCAGAAACCTATTGGGCAGAGAGCAGTGATGAATATCCTTGACAACCAACAAGCTATCATTCTATTAAAGGACAACCTAGTGATTCCCTCCAAGGGTTTCCTCTTCAACCAGACATGCAGACTCTAGACAATTCCCACAGGCCAGAATCATAGACACTTAGTTCCCAGGTCACCATTCAGTTGTAACTGGTTTCCCATAAGAGTTGAACAGCTCTGAGAGCGAAACTCATTCAAAAGAAATGAGGGCAAATGAGAGATGCTATCACAAAGGGGAAAAAAAAAAAATGCAATTCTGCAGTCAGACAAGTATTTACCTATTCCCCTAGTGGATCTGTTTCCTTTCAAAACAATTAAAAAATTGATACAAAATGTTCTCAAGTCAAATGAACACTGCTCTTGCATGGAGCACACTGGTAGTACTATTAAAACAGGATGTATGTCACATAAACAATAACTTGGTTGTGCTGGTTGAAAAAAATAACCCCCTCATCATATCTGGAGGCCACAGATATTAGGGTCATCTCTGACCTTCAGCTGATCAGTGAATTCCCCTCTAATACCTACTACCAGTACCAGCTGACAAGGAGTCAATTCTGACTCACATAACCACATGTGTGTCAGAGTAGAACTGTTGTCCATGGGGTTTTCAATGAGTGAATTTTTGGAAGTGGATCACCAGGCTTTTTCCAAGGCATCTCCGGGTGAATTCAAGTCTCCAGTGTTTCTGTCAACAACCAAGCACATTAACTGTTTGCCCCACCCAAGGACATAGCAGTACTTATCGGCCAAGTGGACACCCTGGATGAGTAACAGGGAAGATTCTTAGATGATTGCTATATCTCTAGTTGGAGTGTGGTGCAGTCAACTGGCACCCTTAGCTCTGTTCATCCTTTTTCCAATGACTTCACTAACAAAACAAACTCATCAGTTCTGTGAGCCAGCAGGTACTTATTGATGACTGTAAACACACAAATGCCCCCATAGAAACAAACACAATTTGGGGAGGCTGGATTCACAACACAGTTATAGTATATTAGCCTATTTAAAATTTAAAAATAGAAATACATGTAATGGCTCTGGAGGAAGGGAGGCATTTTTCAATTCATTGGTGTGGTCTTATGTCCAGGTTCCCTGTAAGTTGACCCATCTGCCTCTTGCCCATGAAGACTTCTCTCCTTTCTCCTCTTAGTGTTTTGCCAGCTATCTTTGTTCTAACTTCTTGCTTCCAGAGCTTTGGGTCCCCCTTTTCACCTTCTTGGGCAAAGGAGAGGAAAGGAAGGGTTCTTTCTAAGAGATTCTGAGGAAGGCAAGACCTTTCTTTGGCAAGATGCTGTTTGTCCATTGTAGGTACCATTCAGAGTTTATTCCCCGGCTTCAACATTTTCATAGCTTCCCTAGGACAGTCAGGAAGAAAACATAGTTCAAACCCTTTAAGACTATTTGGCTCCTGCTCACTTACTGTGTCACTCTGGAGTCCCTATGCCTGGAACATCTGCCAACCTCTCATTAATCTGGTTAACTCCTGCTCCTCTTTCAGGTACTTTGCAACCATCACAAAGCTTTCTTGACTTGCTAAGGTCAAAGAAGAGTTCTTGTTAAATACTGTTGGCATCATTCTGATTTCTCCATCATTGCCTCTGGTCCTCTCTCATGCCATGTACCTTTAAAGGAATAGACTCCAATCTAGTCTGTATCTTGTTCACATATCTCCAGAGGCTAGCATAGTGCCTGGCTACTAACAGGTATTAGATGCTAAAGGAATGGACAAATGAAAGGAGAGAGGAAATGAATTACTAGTCATACTTTAGAGGTATGCCTATAGTCTAAGTGAACAAATTGAGGTTGCTATTGTGTCTACTCATGCTGACAACACAAAATGTACATAAATAAATGTATTCACCATAGATTTGACTTGTCTTTACACAAGAACAAGATATTTATTCATGAGGTCCAGAGAACAAGAGCATTTGGGGACACTTACTAGAAAATCTAGCTTTCCCAATCAAATACAAAAGTAATAAAGATACTATTATATGAATATCTGAATCACTGAGAGGAACCTAGATGATTATGTTTCTTTGTTGCAGAGGTGCCCACAATATTCAATGGACTTTGTAGGGTGCAGATCATGTATCTATTCAAAAAGTGTTAGCTGCAAGAGTACATACTTACTATAGCTTTTCCTTACTACTCACATTATCTTAGTTTTAAAAAAACAAAACAGAAAAACTTTTACTGGGTAGAGCATTGTATGGATGGTAAAACTGAGGCTCAAAGGGGTTATATAATTTGTCTGAGATCAACCATCAAGTGAGAATGTTAACCCAAATCGCACATCCTCAAAGACATTATTTGCAAAAGTAAAAGTCTCTGTAGGATCAGCTTGATAGAAGATTCTCAGCTTAAAATATCAATGAAATCATTGTCAACTCAAAAAATGTAGAGGACCTGAACCAAGATGTCAGACTAGGCAGATACACTACTCAGACCCTCTGTAACAAAGATGTTGTTGTTGCTGTTAAGTACCATCAAGTCAGTTCTGACTCATAGTGAGCCTGGATAGGAGTTTTAAGGAGTAGCTGGTGGATTTGAGCCATCAATCTTGCAGTTCAAACAGACTTTCAGTCCAGTGCTTAACCTACAGTGCCACGCTAGGACTTCGGAGGCCAAATGAAAAACACACGATAATTCTGGAAACATAAGCTTCACAGGAAAGGTTGAAGAAGTGAGCTGAACACTAACTGAATGGAAAGGCTGATTGGGGGTGGTGAAGGAAGGAGACAGACTGGTGAAGGGTCGTCCAGCCAGACGTGACACAGTCATGTAGAACTGTTGAAGATAGCTTCAGAGATTGTGGCTTAGCAGAGCAGATTCAAGCCAGGAACTGACAATAGGAAAGATGTGCTTCTTATTGCTTTTGTGGGTTTCCCTTGTAACTGGAAGTATGGCCAGCCTCCACTCTCATCCACCCCTAGCACAGCCTGTTCCAGCTGAGAGGTTGTGGGCCTCGTTAGAGTGTAGTAGGTACCAAAGATGCTGTCTTGAAGCCTGGTTTAGAGTGCATTCTGTTCCAGATATACAAACGTTGCTGAGCAACCTGATCAGCTTTGAAGTATCTGAGTACCCAGATGGGCAATACCTGGGCCTATAGGAACTGATGCAGCATTGAAAGCACTCACTCAACTATGCCTGGACAACAGATTGGAAGAGATCCATATTTGTGCCCATTCCAAAGAGAAGTGACCAAATAAATGCAGAAATATTTGGATAATATCATTAATATTGCATGCTAGTAATATGTTGCTAAAAATAATTTTAAAATGACTGCAACAGTACATTGACAGGGAACTGCCAGAGGTTCAATCCAGATTCATTTGAGGACAGGAAAGAGGGATATCGTTGCTGATGTCAAATGGATCTTGACTGAAAACCAGCAAGATGTTTAACTGAGCATTATTGAGTGTGCAAAGGCTTTTGATTTTGTGGATCATGACAAGCTATGGACAACATTGCAGAAAATGAGTATTCCAAAAACACTTTATTGTGCTCATGAGAAACCTGCATTTAGATCAAGAGACAATTGTTTAAACAGAATAAGGAAACACTGAATGGTTAAAATGAGGAAAGGTGTGTGCCAGGGTTGTATTCTTTCAAGATACTTATTCAATCTGTATGCTGAGCAAATAATTCAAGAAGCTGGATTATATGAAGGAAACCATGGCATCAGTGTTGGAGGAAGATTCATTAGCAACCTGTGATATGCAGATGATACAACCTTACTTGTGAAAGTTAAGAGGACTTAAAATACTTACTGATAAAGATCAAAGTCCACTGCCTTTGGTATGGGTTGCACCTTAATGTAAAGAAAACAAAAATTCTCACCACTAGACCAATATATAACACCCATATAGGGGGAAAGATTGAAGTTGTCAAAGACTTCATTTTGCTCAGATCAAACATCAACACTTATGGAAGCAGCAGTCAAAAAATCAAATGATGTATTGCATTAGGGAAAACTGCTACACAAGACCTCTTTAAAGTGTTGCATGTCAGTTTGAAGATTAAGGTGCACCTGACTCAAGCCATGCTATTTTCTAAAACCTTATATACATGTGAAAGTTGGACAATGAATAAAGAAGACCATAGAAGAATTGATGCATTTGAGCTATGGTGTTGAAGGGGAATATTAAAAGTACCATGGATTGCTAAAGAACAAACAAATCTGTGTTGGTAGAAGTACAGCCAGATGTTCCTTAGAAGCCAGGATGGCCAGATTTCCTTTCTCATAACTTGGACATACTGTTTGGAGGGACCAGTCCCTGGAGAAGGACATCTTACTTGGTCAAGTGGAGGGTCAGAGATAAAAAGGAAGACCCTCAACAAGATGTATTAGCACAGTGGCAGCAACAGGGACTGAACAATAGCAACAATTGTAAGGGTGGTGCAGGACTGGGCAGTATTTCCTTCTGTTGTGCATGAGGTCCCTGTTAGTCAGTACCGACTCCATGACACCTAACAACAACCATAGACACTCCATTTAAGGGTGAGAATGCTATCATTTTATCCCACCCCCAACTACCTCATAAGCTCCTTGATTAACAGGAGTCCCCAGAGTTTTCTTCTCTCTGCATCCAGTACATGAACTTCTTTTTTTCCTCCCTCCTTTTGCTGTTTTTCTTTTCCCACTTCTTCCTTTTTATTTCCCTCTTTGACCTCTTTATTTTCTTTACTATTCTCTTGTCTCTCTTTTTTCATCTTCCTTCTCCCTGGTTTTGTAAAGTGTTTTTATTTTCTTCTGTGTTTTTCTCTTCAATAACTCTATTTTACTGTCCCTTTTGCTCTACTTAGATATTATATTTTTGTTGTTGCTATTCCCTGTTCTCCCCACTCTCCCTACACGTATGTCTTGCTTTTTCATTTTCTCCTTTGTTATTTTCTTTTTACACTACTGTTTGCTTGTTTGATTTGCTTTATTTTCGTGTGTGTGTTCTCTTCTTGCTCTACATAAAAAGAGATCAAATCCTTGCCCACACAGTCCAGACACAACAGTAGCCTTTGCAGCTCCACCCACCAATACCAGCTCCTATACCAACTGTTCAGCAGCCAACACCAGTTAAACCCAACATAAACTGAGCTGCATGAACAACACATATAGAACTGGGCACATGCTTCTATTCTCTAATTGCACTCCCCAAGAGGCAGTTGGAGAACTTAAAATTACACCAACATAGAATCATCAGCTAAATTCATATACAATGGCAATTGTCTGTCTCAGAGACAACAAATAATTTCAGTTCACATAAAGAAACAAGAGGGAGTGGCTCAAATATTCTAGATGCAGAGGAAGAAAATGTTTCTGAGGAACAAAAGGTAAAGGAACTACCCGATAAATAATTCAGAAGAGTGATATTTATGTACTTTCAATGGATTAAGGAAGCATGGAGAACACAGGTGGGAAAAAATTGAAGAAATCAGGGAATCACTACAAGAACAAACAGGTAAAATAAATGAAAAGTTTGAAGCAATAAAAAACCGGCAAAAATCAATTCAGAAGATGAAGTCAAGATTTCAGAAATGGACAATAAATTTAAAAAGTAAAGGAGTGAGTATGAATCAATGGAATCCTGAATTAGACAACTTGAAGATAAATCTATCAATACTAGTAAATTAGAAGAACAATCAGAGAAAACAAAGAAGAAATCTGAAGAAAGCCCAAGATTTACGTGAGATAACATGAAGAGGAATAATATACGAGTGACTGGAAACCCATAACAGAAAAAGACAAAAACAGAGAAAATTGTTGAAGACCTGTTGGAAGAAAACTTCTCTAACTTCATGAAATATGAGAAGGTATGCATTCAAGAAGCTGAAAGAACACCAAATTAGATAGACCCCATAAGACAATCACCAAGACATAACATAATCAAACTTTCCAAAATCAAAAACTATAAAAGAATCCTGACAGAAACTTAGAAAAACAAAAAGTTACTTATAAAGGAGAACCAATAATATTAAGCTCTGATTTTGCAGCAGAAACCGCACAGGCAAGAAACAAATCAAACAATATAGATACAAAATTCTGAAAGAAAGAAATTGCCATCCAAGAATCATATACCCAGCAAAGATGTCCCACAAATACAATGGAAAAATAAAGACATTTTCAGCTAAACAGAAATTAAAGGAATCTGTAATAACCAGACCAACTTAACAAAAAATACTAAAGGGTGTTCTTTGGACTGAGAACCAATAGCAGCAGAAAACTTGAGATAAACAAACATGGCAACACTACACAAAACTCATCTATATATAGAAGTATTTACCATGAACTAAACCCATACAACTGAAAATAGGGAACCAGGGATACCAATTTATAATGAAGACAACTACAAAGCAAGAAGAGGGAATACCGTAAATACAGAACTTCCAAAAGACAAGAAAGTCAAGTAAATTTCAAGATAGAATACACAGTTTTAAACTGGGGAATAAATTAATAAATTAAAGTATAACCTCAATCGGACTGCGAACCTTAAGGTCAGCGGTTCTAAACTACCAGCTGCTCCACGGGAGAAAGATGAGGCTTTCTACTCCCGTAAGGATTTACACCCTCAGAAACCCTGTACAGGGTCGCTATGGGGTGGAATCCACTTGAAGGCAGTTAACAACAACAACATAACCTCAAAGAAAATTAACATACTTTCACATATAAATTTTAAAAAAGGAAAATCTGGTTTAGTAAGCATTCAAACAACATCAATGAAGAAAATTAAAAGAAACCCACAAACAACATGAACTCAATGCAGAAAATTACATAGAATAAAGAAACCAGCAGCACCAAAAATAAACACACAACAAAGAATTCATATCTATTGATAATGACACTGAATATAAATGTATTAAATACACCAGTCAAAAGACAGAGAGAAGAAGAATGGATAAGAAAACAGGAGCCTTCAGTATAAAAGAGACACAGCTAGTAAACAAAGATAAAAATAGACTAAAACTCAAAGGATGGGGAAAATATATTAAGCAAAAGACAATAAAAAATGAGCAGGAGTAGCAAAATTAATTTCTGACAAATAGACTTTAAGGCAAAAAGTAGCATAGGAGACAAAGACAGATACTATATCATGATTAAAGGCTCAATTAGAGAAGAGGAAATAACCATAATAAATGTCTATACTCCCAATGATATAACTTCAATATACATAAATCAAACTCTAATAGAACTGAAGAAAGAGATAGAAAACCCACAGTAACAGTTGTTGCTTAGTGCCGTAGAATCAGTTATGACTCATAACAACCCAGTATAGGGTTTCTGAAACTTTAAATCTTCATGTGAGCAGAAAGTCTCATTTTTCTCACAAAGAGAGGCTGGCAGTCTCAAGCCATGGACATGGACCTCATGGTTCATAGACAAGTGCTTATTGTATGGAGCCAATGCACTCCTGATAATAGTCAGGGATTGTAATACACCACTTTCAATGAAACACATAACAGCATAAAGAAATTCAACAAAGACACAGAAGAGCTAACAACACAATCAATCAACTTGAATGCATAGACATATACAGAGGACTCAAACCAACAACAGCACAATATACATAGTTCTACAGTGCACATGGAACATTCTCCAGAATATACCATATGTTCAACCACAAAGCAAACCTAAATAAATTTAGAAAGATCAAAATACTATGGAGTATATTCTCAGATCACAGCATTATAAAATTTAAAATCAACAATAAGAACAAGGGGAAAAAAATGAAATACATTGAAATTGAATATCACCCTGTTTAAAAACTAATCTGGGTAGAATGAAATTTTAAAATTCCTTGAATCAAATGAGAATGAAAACACAGTATACCAAAACTTTAGGACACACCAAAAGCAGTTCTCAGAGGACAATTTGTAGCAATAAATACATGTTTTTGTTTTCAAAAGAAGAAAGGACCCAAATAAACATCTTAACACAATATCTCCAACAATTAGAACAAGAGAAACAAACTAAATCTATAGTCACCAAGAAAAAATAAAAATAAAGGTCAAAATAGAAAAAAATGAAATGGAAAATAGAAAAATAATAGAATCAACAAGACAAGAAGTTGGTTCTTTGGGTGGATCTATAAAACCGACAAACCATTGGCAAATCTAACAAAAGAAAAAGAGAAGATACAAATAACATGAATAAAAACAATAGGGGTGGCATCACAAAAGAACCAATGGAAATAAAAAGGATAGTATTAACAAATAGAATATTACAAAGAATTGTATGCCAACAAATTTGAAAATATAGAAGAAATTTTATGGAAACATATGACCTGTCAAAACTAACACAGACTGAAGTAGAAAACTTGATCATATCTATAACAAAGGAAAAAGTTGATCAAGTCATTTAAAAACTCACACTCACAAAATACTCCAGGCCCAGATGAATTTACTGTTGAGTTCTACCAAATATTTGGAGAAGACATTGATTATACCCAAATTATCCCAGGATACAGAAAAGGATGAATAGCTCTTGGATTCATTTTATGAAGCAAACATAACCTTTATATCAAAGCCAGGCAAAGACATCACTTTAAAAAGAAAATCATAGACCAATATCCTTCATGAAAATAGATGCAAATATTCTCAACAAAACTCTAACCAATAGATCCAACAACATACCAAAAAATAACACAATATGATCATGTGGGGTTCATACCAGGTATGTAGGAATGGTTCAATATTAGAAAACAAATAAACATAATTCATCACATAAATAAAATAAAGGAAACAAAACACACATGATCGTATCAGTCAATGCAGAAAAGGCATTTGACAAAATCCATCATGCATTCTTGACAAAAACACTCAATAAAATAGGAATAGAAGGGTAATTTATCAGCATAATCAAGGGCATGCATATGAAACCAACAGCCAACGTCACGATCAATAAGAGAGAAACTGAAGTTATTCCACTTATGAACAGAAACCACATAAGGATGCTGATATCACTACTCCTATGCAATATTGTGCTGGAAGTCTTAGCCAGAGCTATAATCAAATAAAGGAAAATTAAAGTCATCCAAACTGGCAAAGAAGAAATAAAACTCTTCTTATTTGCAGAAGACTTGATCCTATTCTTAGAAAATCCTAAACACTCACCAAGCGTGTCCTTCCTAAGTTTTTTTAAAAACTTTTTTAGCACTTTATCATGTGGTGACTCTAACAAAGATACTGACCAGTCTATGCATTTTTGTTTCTGGAGGCAATCACTATGTTTGAAATCTTCGAAATATGGACTTATTTTGAAAGATTCAGCAAAGTAGCAGGGTAATAGATA
>NW_006408576.1:3592243-3597597 GCF_000296735.1 Chrysochloris asiatica
AGCAGAGAAATGGTTGAACAGACTGGTACATACACATCATGGAGTTTTATGCCACTTTGAAGAATAATGATGAATCTTCAAAACACTGCATACACAGGGAAAACTGGAAGACATTTTGCAGAGTGAAATTTACAATCACAAAGGGACAGAGATTGTATGAGATCATTACTTCAGAAAGCCAAGAAAAGGTTTTCATTCTGTAATAAGCTTTCTGGATGCAGGTCAAGATGGAAGACTAGGACAAAAGACTATGCAGCTACTGGCAGCAAGGATATACACAATACAGATTCAGAGGTTGGACCTGCAACTCTGAGTTTCAGATGTTGTTGGTGTTAAGTGTCGTCGAGTTGATTCTGATCCATAGCAACTCTATATAGGATTTCCAAGGAGCGATTAGTGAGCTTGAACCACCAACCTTGCAGTTCAAACTGACTTTGCAGTCCAGTACATTAACTCATGTTGGCACACACTCCAGATAGAGGAGTCCAGATAGTGCTTTAGATAAAGGGATAAATAAGTGGATCGAGTATTTACTGGGCTAGAGACTTGAGCAGACACAGTGAGAAAGGAAACTGACACAGTAAGCCGGTGACTGACGGGACCTGCCACAGTCATCTTGAATGTGTGTGAATATGTATGAGCAGATTAAGAGACATGGGAACAAATTCAAGTTGCAGAACCTTGCCTGTGACTTTCAGAGTCAAAGGTGTGATTTTTCTTACCTTTCCTGTCTGGTTCTTTGCACTCCCCTGGTGACTACAGATGAGGCTGGCTTCTACCAGTATATACCCTCAGGGGGTGGTCTCACTTTCCAGGCAGGTGGAACCATGCAGATCCTAAGGTTGTGAGCAATAGGTCCACTCAGGCAAGCCCTGCTCCAAAATGGCAAAGTTGGTCCTGGCCAGTTTTAGACTCTCACTAGGAAAAGCAGCTGAATGGACTTGTGGGATAGAGAAACTGTTGGGGAAATACTGGTCATCTGTGTGGATCAGAGAGGAATAACTTGGCATTTCTAGGGCAGCTATGAAGGCAAGAGGCCAGCAGGTGGCACAGAGGCATTACGTATATTGGTGGATAAAAAGAAATAGTCATTTTTTATTTTGGATTTTCTTCTTCCTTCTTCATTACTTTCTTTTATTTTTCTATTATTCCATTGTTGTTTGCTGTTTTTGTTTGTTTTTCTTCTCTCTTGTATTTTATCTTGTTGCCACATCCAATAAGAGGCAACAACTATGTTCATAGAGCTCAGCCACAGCCATACCCTCTTCAGTTCAACCAACTGGACTACAGTCAATACCAGCTTCTGTCCACTTGATCAACAACAACCTATGTCAGCTAAATTCACCTTGAACCAAAGTCCATGAAAAGTGAGTAGAGAAGGGTACACAAACTCATCTCTTGATCACACCAACCAGAAGGCAGGTGGCTGGTGTATAAGAATACACTAAGATACATTCATTAACTTAATAGAAATACAACATCACCACAATGCCTGGAAAGCAATAGACAATCTCTGTTTACATAAAGAAACAGAGTAGCTCAAACAAATGACCACGAGGCAGCATTAAAAAATGTGTTTTTAGGCAAAAGAGGAAGTGACATTGCCTGAAAAAGGGTTCAAGAGAATGAAATTTCAGTACCTCCAAACTTGTAAACCCTATATAGGGTTGCTATGAGTCAAAACTGACTTGATAGCATTTAACAACAACATCAAGAAACTAGTGACAGAACATTAGAGGAAAACAAAGAATTCAGAAAAGCAGTACAAAAACAATAAAACAAAACAGATAAAGGACTGGAGACAATACAAAACCTGCAAAAAGAAATCCAGAAGATTAATACTAAGATATCAGAAATGAACAATACACTGAAAGGGCAAAGGAATAGATTTGAATCAGTGGAAGCCAGAATTAGTGAGCTAGAAAAAAATTTTTTTAAAGAATGAAAAAATTCAAAAGAAGCCTAAGGTTCATGTGGTATAACATGAAGAGAAATAACCTACGGGTGATTGGAATTCTAGAACAGAAAGACACAAAGAAAACCACAGAAAAGATAATTAGAGGGCTGCTTGAGAAAAATTTCCCAACAACATGAAAGATGAAAAGATAAGCATTCAAGAAGCTGAGCAAATCCCAGGCAGGATAAACATCCCCCCAAATCACCAAGACATATCATAATCAAACTCTCAAGAATCAAAGACAAAAAAAGACTCATGAAAGAAGCTCAGGCAAAATGAAATGTTACCTACAAAGGAAAACCAATAAGATTAAGCTCTGATTTCACAGCAGAAACTATGCAGGTGAGAAAGCAATGGGGAAGCATATACAAAACTCTGAAAGAAAGAAAACTACCAGCCAAGAATCATATACGCTGTGTTGTTGCTGTTGTTAAGTGCCGTTGGGTCGGTTCTGACCCATAGCGAACCTATACAGGGTTTCCGAGGCTGTAAATCTTTATGGGAGCAGAAAGCCTCATCTTTCTCACAAGGGACAGCTGGTAGTTTCAAACTTCTGACCTTGAGGTTAGCAGCCTGATTCGTAACCACTACAGTTGGAGACAGTAATACACCATTTTTAAAAAAGGATAGAAAAATCAGAAAGAAATTCAACAAAGATACTGAGAAACTAAACAAGAAAATCAATCAACATGACATTGTAGATTTGTATAGTGCACTCAACCAACCAACAGCACGATGCACATTCTTTTACAGTGAACATGGAACATTCTCCAGAATAGACCATATGTTAGGCCATAAATCAAGTCTCAATAATTAAAAAAAATACTACAAACTATCTTCTCCGACCATAATGCCATAAAATTAGAAATAAACAATAAGAATATCAAGGAAGCAAAATCAAATACATGGAAACTTAATAACACCTTGCTTATAAGCTACTGGGTAATAGAACAAACAAAAACAAAATTAAAAAATTTTCTAGAAGCAAATGAGAACAGAAAACACAATATACTAAAATCTTTGGGATGCAGAACAAAAAGTGCTGAGAGAGTGATTTGTAGTAATGGACAAGGACATAGCCATAAAGGGCTAGAGCTGAGAGTGAAGTATACAGCTCATTCAAAAAGAAAAAAGAACAGAAATCAGCACATTAACAAAACATCTCCAACAATTAGCAAAAGACCAGCAAAGTAAACCTACAGTCATCAGAAGAAAAGAAATAGTAAAGATTAGAGCAGTAATAAATCAATTAGAAAACAGAAAAACAATAGAATGAATCAACAAGACAAGAAGTTGATTCTTTGAAAGGATTAATAAAATTGACAAACCACTGGCAAATTTAACAAAAGAAAAGACACAAATAACACACATAAGAAACAATAAGGATGACATCACAACAGAACCAACAGAAATGAAAAGGATAATAACAGAATACTATGAAGAGTTGTACTCCAACAAATTGAAAACCTAGATAAAATGGATACATTTTCAGAAAAACATGATTTCCCTAAACTAACACAGACTGACGTAGAAAACTTGAACAGACCGATAACAAAACAAGAAATTACCTAGTCTTTAAAGGGCTCCCTTCAAAAAAAATTGAGGCCCAGATGACTTTACTAGTGAATTTTACCAAACATTCAGGAAGAGCTGACATCAATTTTACTCAAACTATTGCAGAACATAGAAAATGATGGAAAACTCCCAAATGCATTTTATGAAGTGAGTATAACCTTCATACCAAAACCGGGCAAGGGCATCACCCAAAAAGAAAATTATAGACCAGTATCCCTCATAAACACAGTGCAAAAAGTCTCAACAAAACCCTAGCCAATAGCCCATCTTCAACCTATAACTGATTAGAATACTTAAAAGGGGTTCCAGAACTTGCCCGGTGACATAGGCCTCTTGCAGAGCCTTTATGGTGTATAAGACCTTAGGTAGAATCCTGAGCCCCATCCAGAACTGTCTGAGGTGGGACATTCCCACTAGAAAGAACAAGCAGACCAGCCTGGAACAGCTAGAGTTACAGAAGATACATCTTCAAAGAAAGACCATCATGAAAAAGCCAAAACAAAAATGGCAGTATGATTGGCTACTACAAGAATAAGCAAGTTGCTCACCGGGGAAGCCATCAAGGCAAGCAATCAAGTTCCTTCAGGACATACCTCCTCTAAGACTAAAACTCAAAGGGAACATATGAGCAGGTATGTAAGCTTGCTGGGGACCACACTGATCTATTGATGAGTGGAAGAGGGGGAATGGCAGTAATGAAGAAATGGGCTGAGTTCAAGCATGTTTCATAGACTCCTGTTGACCTGGATATGAGAGAGAGAAGACGAAGTGCTGGTTGGACCAAAGTGTGGTGAGACCTGGGGACACCTGAGCCCATGGACAAAAACATAGCCATAGAGGGCTAGAGCTGAGAGTGAAGCATCCAGCTGATATGAAGTGAGGGGAGATACACAAGAACCCCCAAACTTGCCAACAGTACCCATTTGACCTAGTCTCGATGGCTTGATAATCAGAACTCGACTAGAGGAAGATAAAAACAAAACACACACAAAACAACATTTTCTGATAAAGGAAATGAGGGTAAATTGCTACAATTTTATGAACTTGACCTATACTCATTGTTGTTGCTAAGTGCTGTCAAGTCGATTCTGACCCATAGTATAGAGTTTCTGAGGAATAGCTGGTGAGCTTGAACTGCCGACCTTGCAGTTCAAATGGCTTTGCAGTCTGGCACACTAACCCACAGAGCCACACTAGGACTCCACTCATAGAGGTAGTAACTTTAAATTCCAACAGAGAGGGAAGGAATCTTCACATAAAATATCAATGCTATCCCCTTTGTACACAGGTTAGATAAGGACAAGCAATTTAGATATTGGATACCTAAAATGAGGGGGCAATAAAGATATGAAGTGACTGGCTTACAAGGTTTCAAGAAGGAGTTTAGTTTAAGAGTATGTATGGGAAGATAGAGTCTCCACTGAATAGTTTTCTTCTTGTCTATATGGGTTTTGTGAAAAGAGATGGGGATAAAATTCTTATGGTTCAATGGTGAGTAATAGTTATCATGGCTAATTGCGACTGTCACAATTGCAAAGGTAGAAGTTTTGTAACAAAAATGGGAGGAGTAGCTAATCTTACAGCCCAGAAACAAAGGACCCTAGGACCATCAAGGGAGAAGAACACAAGTGGAATGAGAGACTTCATCCAGAGAAGCAGCAGCACCAGAGATGGAGGCAGAGGTGGGGGCATGGAGAGACGGAGCAGCTGAGGACTCTAGATAGATTCATGGAATTAGAGGGACTGAGAGCTGGCCACCAGGAGGCAGACTTGCAGAATGTGCCCTTTGGTGGTGTAAATTATTATTTATGTTTGAGTGTTT
>NW_006408576.1:3598103-3610705 GCF_000296735.1 Chrysochloris asiatica
ACCCTATACAGGGTCTCTATGGGTCAGAACTAACTCGATAGCACTTAACAACAATAGTGTAGACTAGTGCTAACTTAAGTGAAAAGGAAGTGAGATGAAAAGAAAAAGAAGGGAAAGAAAAGAGAACTGGGGGAATGAAATTGTTTTCCTCTTTTTCTGTCTTTTTTTTCATGTACTGGAAGGGAAACAATGTATATTTATTTTTTTATTTAAAAAAGAGCTTATAAACTCTTTTCATTTTAAACATGGTCAGGTTACTATGACAGTATCTTCTGTATTAACTGTTTTGGCATGTTTAATACAATACAGTCTGACATCTTATTCCATCTTAATTTTTTTTTTCTAATATCATGGCTTCTATAATGGTGAATTATGATATCCAGAAATGTTTTTGAAGACTGCCTTTACAATAAAGTAATTCTGAAAAAATAAAAAATATATAAGTAGGAGAGGTGTGGGACTTCAAGATTTTTTAAAAAGAGGTGGTAGTGGTTAAACAGTAAGAATCAATAACTATTTCTTTTTTAAAACCCCTTATGATAAATATAAGATGGGTAAGTACCTGTCCTTAAAGAATTTGTGACCTAGCTGGGGAAATAAAAGGTCATACATAAAAAAAAATGATCAGTAATTAATCATAAATAACAAAGTACTGCCCCAGCCACTTCCTGCCCTTTCCTGCTATGACTGCCAGAGCCAGGTCACTGCAGACTTAGGAGGGGAGCGATGGATGGCAAGGGAGGACAGACTGAGCTCTGACCCTAAAACAGGAAAGAAATCTTTGGAAGGCCATGGCAAATAGAGGCCACTGGAATAGGGGATCTTATAAAAGGGAGGGAGGCCAGGAGGCCAGGCTGATTCTGAGCCCAGGCACAATCTCTTATAAACATATCCTGGTCTCTCTCAGGCTTTGGAGATCAGTCATTGACTAACTTCAAGATGCAGAGGGTCAAATGGAATTTTTCATCAATAACTTGTGGTCTTTACATTTAGGCAGCATATGCAGAAAGAACAGAGTTCCAGCATTTTCTCCTCTTTTGTTTGTACGAAAGCTTTTAAGTCATCACATTTTTTAATGGAATAATTATGGCATATGGGGGAGCAGTCTTGATGCCAGACCTCCCTCTATAGGAGCAAGGTTGTGCTTAAAGTGACCAGCAAAACACAATTTAACTAAAAATAACACATGTTTGAACTCTATTCTGTTCTAAACACTTGATATGAACACCAAAGATTATCTGTACAGTGAATGTGTATTGTGAAGGGTGCAATTATCTGTGTTTAACAAATGAAAATAATAGATTCAGAAAGGTTAAGTGGGTTGGCCAAGGTCAGGAATGCAGTTCAGCTGAAATAAAACAAATTATTTCAAGCATTCTCATTCTCTTTTTTCCTTTTTTTTGGGCCTCCAAATATTACTTTATTTTTTTAAATAAATATTTTATTGTGAATTGTATGATAGTCTACATGGGAGAACATTAATTTTATATTCATTCTATCATCTATCGTTTCATTGGCATAGTTACCATCCCATCCACGCATCCTCACCCAACCAAAGAGGGTACCCTGTAAGCCTGCAGCCTCCCACCACAGTCCTCAGCCCCTTTCCCTCTCAGGGTCCCAAGTCCCCAGCCACACCATATCTTGACGTCATCTTCTCTGCCTCCATCTCAGGCCTCACTGCTTCTCTGGGTAGGATCCCGCTCTCTGCTTTTCTCCATTGATGGTCCTAGGGTCCTCTGCTCCTAGACTGAAAAGTTAATCACTCCCCTCCTTGCTACAAAATGTCCGCCTTTAGATTTCCAGCCCTCACAATCAGTCCTGATAACAATTATTCACTATTGCATCACAAGAGACCCATCTGTATTTCGTTTCATCAGCCCTTCCTCGACAGACTGGATACTATTCACTTTTTCTTTTTTTTAACATTTTTATTGAGATACTTTGCATGCCATTTAAAGTATACAATACAATAGTTTTTAGTATATTCATAGAGTCATGCAACCATTAATTCTAGAACTAACCTAGTTCCAGAATAGTTTCATCACCCCAAAAAGAAATCCTGGGCTCATTAGCAGTTACTTCCAGTCATTCCCACCAGCAATAGTTCAAATTGTTCTGCCTTGTTGTTATTGTTAAGTGCTGTTGAGTTGATTCCAACCCATAGCGACCCTGTATAGGTTTTGTGAGGAGGAGCTGGTGAGTTTGAAACATCCACCTTGCTGTACAAAGTGACTTTGCATTCCAGCGCATTAACCCACAGCGCCACACCAGGACTCCTTAGATATGTCTATTCAGGACAATTCATACAAATGAAATCTTACATGTCTTTGTGTGTGTGTGTGTCTGTGTGTGTGATTAGTTTCTTTCACTTAGAATAGTGTGATTTTAAGGTCTACCCATGTTTTTGCATTTATCTATATGTCATTCTTTTTTATGGCTGAATATCACCATTCCATCTCAAGAATATACAATTTTTTCTTTATCCATTCATCTGTTAACAGATATTTGGGTTCTCTCAGCTTTTTGACTATTTATGAATGATGAGTAGCTATGTTTTTATCTGTTTTACATATTGGATCTTGGTATATAATTTCAGTTGAAATAAGTGGTTCTACTGCTTTAAAAAAAAATGTTGAAAAGCACAAAGTGTAGATCTCATGGAATTCTACAAACTACATGAAAGAAGAATATTGTGTGATGAATAATCCAAATCAATTGAAAAAGTGTAATTTTAGCATTGTAACATTTCACAGAAAATAAATTTCCTATAACATGAAAATATTATTCAGGGTCACTATGAGTTGGAACTGACTCACCAGCATGACAACAATAACAACAACAGTAATATAATAAATATAAGGCTTAGTATTAGAAGATCTAAGTATAGTTGTAATCAGCTGTATGGTTTTTGTTTGTTTAGCTTTTATTGTGAATTGAGTGATAGTTTTCATGAGGTAACATCAGTTTTACATTCATCGTTTCAGTGCAATGATTAAACTCTCCTCCATGCATCATCATTCAACAGCATTTGTTTGTATTCTCTCTGTTTTTCTCTTGTGTGTGTGTGTGTTTGTTTTTTTTTTGGGGGGGGGGTTGTACACAAAAACACTCAGGAATATATAATCATTTAAATAACCAAAGGGCATATTCTGAGAGCCTGCCTCCTCGCCACCATCACCTGGCAATCAGCACACAGCCTTTCTCTTTCCATGAGTTCAGAGTCCTCAGCTGCTCTATTTCCCCATGCCTTCATTTCTGTCTCCATCTCTGGTGTCACTGTTCCTCTGGATAGGGTCCCACATTTCACTCGTGCTTTTCTCCCTCGATGGTCCTAGGGTCCTTTGTTCCTGGACTGTAAGATTAACTATTCCCCTCCTTTTGTTACAAAACTTCTACCTTTACAGTTGTGAGAGTCGCAATTAGTCATGCTAACAATAACTGACTATTGAATCATAAGAATCTTACCCCATCTCTTTTCACCAGATTCAACTAGAAAAGATGAATACTATTCAGTGATTCTACCTTCGCTCGCACACTCTGAAACAAAACTCCCTCTTGAAAACTCGTAAGCCAGTCACTTCGTGCCTTTATAGCCCCTCCCAGTTTAGGTAGCCAATGTCTATGTTGCCCATCCCTATGAATCCTTATAGAGAGGGGATAGGATTGATCCTTAACATGGAGACGCCTTCCCTCTCAGTTGGTATTTTGGGCAATTACATCCATATGTATAGGTCAAGTTCATCAAATTGTAGCAATTTACACGTTTCCTTTATCAAAAAAAATTTTTTTTTTTTTTTTAAATCTTCCTCTAGTTGAGTTCTGATCATCAAGCCAACAAAGCTGGTAGAATGGGTACTGTCTATAAGTTTGGGTATTCTTGTATGTCTCCCCTCACTTCACATCAGCTGGGCACTTCACTCTCAGCTCTAGCCCTCTGTGGCTATGTCCATGGGCTTAGGAGTCCCCAGGTCTCACCACACATTGGACCAAGCCCTTCCTCTTCTCTCGCTCATCTCCAAGTCGACAGGAGTCTGTGGAATGTAGTCAAACCTGACCTATGTCTTCATTGTTGCCTTTCCCCTTCTTCCACTCACCAGGTGACCAATGTGGTCACCAGCCAGCTTACATGCTTGCTCATGTGTTCCCTTTGAGTTTCAGTCTTGGAGAGGGGTAAGCATTCTGATTCTTAGAGAATTTTGTGCTTGCCAAATGAGGAAAACTTGATGAACTATGTAATCAGTACTTGGGCATATCATGGAGTGAATCAGAGTTTTGACTACATGTAAATGTTTATTTTGCCTAATTTGGTAAAATAAGAAAAGTACCAGCTTCAGTAAAAGAAATCAGTTTGAGTCTTGCACCATAAATTTAGGACAGTTGAGTTACAAGACAGTGAATGTGAGAGGGAACAGCAGCCTGGTATATATATATATATATATATATATATATATATAGAGAGAGAGAGAGAGAGAGAGAGAGAGAGAGAGAGAGAGAGAGTGTATATATATATATATAGTGTGTGTGTATATATATATATATATATATATATACATTTTCATGGAGATTTTGTGCCTAAGCATTTCCACAAAGCACATGGCAACCAGCAAAACATAAAAACATTCCATTTCCTTCCTTTTTGACTACTCACTCTGAATCATAATTATAAGAAATGATGACCAGTATTCATTCTCTGGGTTAATTTTTGATGAAGTAACTTGTAAAGAACATAAACATGAAATGTTTTCCAGGAACTTCCTTCAAAAACAGCTGCATGTGAATCATTCAGCAAAGGCCCAATTTGTATATTCTGATTTGCTTTGCTTAATGAAGCCAAAACAACAAGAAAATCAGTTTGCCTGCTGGGAAGGATAGAGATGATTTTAAAAGTATGCAACAATGATTACATGGAGTTATTTAATTTAGGACTTTGAATATGATCATGAACTAATAATTATTTAGGAGATTTATTTTTTAATAAGACATACTAGAAATTAAAATTTTGATGATAATTAGTATCATGCTTAAAGTTGGAAAAGGCAAGAAAGTATAATGAAAATCCTAAGGTTCTTATTCCATACTTTACCAAAACCTCTGTAATAGAAATGCCACACCAATTTGCCATTATATATTTGAACAGTCATTGCAACAGATAAAAAGACATAAAACACTTCTCTCCCCAATAACACTGAACCATTTTAGCTGCTGCCTCAACCAGACTTTTCAACAATGATGCTATTCCTGAAAAATTGGCTTTCCTGGCATCATGGTACTAGACAAGGCTAACATTCAGAATTCTAACTGGGGAAAAATGTTTCTTTAAAATCACTTTATTAAATTAGGGAAACATTTATGACATAAGGTAAAGCTGTTTGGGGAAAGACAATGAATACTTTAGTGAGATTTTCCCCTGTAATTGCTGGCTTCCTTCCTCAGGAGACCCATTGTTTGAACAAAGAAAACTTATCACAGTAATAGCAGATAGAGACAAAATTATTGTTAGCAAATCCCACAAACATAAAAACAAGGAGCTGTGGTAGTGTAGTAGGTTAGGAGCTGGGCTGCTAAATTCTAATCTACCCTTGGAGAAAGACAGGCTTTCTGAGCCCGTAAAGATTTACAACCTCAGAACCCCTATATAGGATTTCCAAAGTTCAAACCCTATACATTAAGAGCAAATAGAGTCAAAGTTATTTTTAGCAAACCCCACAAACATACAAACAGTTACCTCTAAATAGCCTGGAGCTTCTGGGACATTTCACACCCAAACAATGCCTTAAGGTTTTACGTTTGAGAAAATGTATTATTATAAATACGTGAAAATAAGTCCATACTTAAAAGCTTCAAACATAAAGACATAACATTCAATGCCTCCAGGAACAAAAATGTGTAGACTGGTCAATATCTCTGCTAGTGTTGCCACATGATAAAGCATTACAAAGAACTCAGGAAGTGAAACAGTAAAGTAAAAGAGTGTGTTTGAAGAGGTATATAAGTGTACAATGAATGAATTTTAACAGAAACTGGATCATTAACCAAGTTCATTGCTTAGCTACAAAGCAGTACGCTATAATGGAAAGAGTGAAAATTGGATGTCAGATCTTGATTTTTCTTCCACTTATGCTCTTAACTTGCTGGATAAAGTTACTAAATGCCATCTACCCTCTGGGACCACTTTTCCTCATCTGTGATTAGATGGCTAAAACAATAAAACCCTTAAATCTATTCAAGAATAGGCAACTCAACTGACCACATTATGGAGATTAAAACCAAATTCAAGCATCTGGTGACTTTTAAATTCTTTTTGCTTATCTATCCTACCTCCAAGGATCTATAGTTGTGAAAAACACTGATAATCATAGAAAAATTGTTGAATAAAATTTAGTTCCCACAGAATAAGTGCTAGATATAAAAATAGACATAATCAGGCTCATGTTCATTACAGTACTATTCACAATAGCAAAAAGATGGAAACAACCTAAATGTCCATCAATGTATGAATAGATAAACAAACAACAGAACATGTGTACAATGGAATACTGTTGCTGTTGTTAAGTGCCATCAAGTCATTTGTGACTCATAGCAACCCTGTACAGTTTTTCCAAAGGAGTTCTGGTAGCATAGTGGTTACAAATCGGGCTGCGAACCACAAGGTCAGCAGTTCGAAACTACCAGCTGTTCTGCGGGAAAAAGATGAGGCTTTCTGCTCCCGTGAAGATTCACAGCCTCGGAAACCCTGTACAGGGTCGCTATGAGTTGGAACCGACTCCACACCACATAACAATAACAAGTGGCTGTTGGCTGGTGGGTTAGAACCACTGATTTTGTGGTTATCAGGCCAGTGCTTATCTTACAATGCCACATCAGGACTCCAATGGAATAACAGGCTATACTGCAAACAATAATGGTGAATCTGGTAAACATCTCATATCATAGATGAATCTGGAGGACATTATACAGAATGTTGTTGTTGAATGCGGTTGTTGGTTCTGGCTCATAGCCACCTTGTATAGGGTTTCCAAGGAAAGACTAGTGAACTTGAGCCACCGAACTTGCAGTTCAAATCAACTTTTCAGTCTAGCACATTAACCCACAGCACCACACCATGAAATACTTCAATCACAAAAAGGACAAGAATTGTGAGATCATTATTATATGGTGAACAATAACACCAGGGAGGTACCACTCTTAGAACAATCAACCATTCAAGATCAAAAGGGCAGTATCTGTGAAAGGACAAAGGTCAGATGGCAGGAAAGGTTTGAAAGGAGGGATGGAAACGGGAAAAACCTGGTAGAAGTGGAATGAATGAAGTTATACTGAGGGGATTAAAATCAATGACAGGAAACCAAATGTGTGAATCATTGAATGGAAAACTGTAAACCTTTGTCCAATTCACAGTAAAAAGTTAGCCAAAATGTAATTTGTATAAATCAGATGTCTTTTTAAAACCGACTCAACAACAACAATTTATTGTCTGTGTGATATAAAGCAAATGATTTACAGGTGGTGCCAGCATGAAAAGAGTCTCTGCATCCATAGGCAAACTGCTTATGGCTTCCAGCAGCTTCTCCCAGAGTAATTAAACTGGGCCTCTAGATCCCTGCAGGGAAGAGTATCAGAGACAACATCAAGACAACCATCACCAACTCATTATGCGTATGTAAGCACTAGCATGGCCAAAGAGGGAGGATCCTGAGGCAAGTAGCCCAGCAGGAATTGGCAGGTTCTGCAGGAGTTTCCATAGACAAGAGCCTTGTAAGCTGCTACTGAAGCCCCAGGTCCAGATAGTCTAGAACCCCTGTACAGTACACGGTATGCATGACACACAGCACAAGCAAGGTGCTGCTGCTCATAGGGGAGGGGAAGAGCACCAGATACTGGGTTTCCATCTGCATAAAACTAGTATTTCTATTATCTTGTGGCTAACATGCCCTTTATTTATCAGCTTTAACACTGCCATGTGCTCTCCAAACTAATTTTGAAATACTCAAGTTTAAGTGTAATAGGTATCTACTCACATTACCAAAAATACCATCAATGTTCATTTGCTACTGTTAGGAGAAAAACCAACAGCTGTCACTCTTTAAATACAATTCTTGAGTGGTTGCAAAAGAAGTTTTCAAATTTATCACCTTCTTGTGTGACAAAATGAATCCCAGAGTCCTGGGGTGGTGCTGTGGATAATGTACTAGACCACAATATCTGCTTGAACCAAAATGTAGGTGGTTCGAATCCTTTCCTTGGAAACCCTATACAGAGTTGCTAAGGGTTGGAACTGACTCAATGGCACTTAACAACAACAGCTTTATCTATCAAGGATTTGATGGTTTGTGGTTCAAACCCATCATCTGCTTCTCAGAGTAAGATGATGCTGTCTGCTCCTATAAAAATGTACAGTCACAGAAACCCTGTATAGGTTCCTCTGAGTCTGAACACCACTAGTTTGTTTCTCTTACTGTGTTGTCTATGTGTTGCTGTGATGCTAGAAGCTACGTCACCTGTATTTTGAATACTAGCAGGGTCACCATGGTGAAAAGGTTTCAGTGAAACTTACAAACTAACACAGACTAGGAAGAAGGAGAGGCAGACCATTTCTGAACGCTTAGTCACAGCCTCGCAAACCCTATGCAGGGTCACTATGAGTTGGAATCCAATCCGTGGCACACCACTACCACCACCAGTCACTGAAAACTTATGAATTGCAGCAAAACATTGTCTGATATAGTGCCAGAAGGTGAGTCACTTAGATGGGAGGGCAGTTCATATATGACTGGGCAACAGCTAGCTGCCTTTTCAAAGTAGAGTTGAACATAATGATGTTCAGAAGTTTCAACTGTTGATGGGGCACAACTCAAAATGAGAAGAAGCTACAAATAAACATTAATCATCAGATTATGGAATATACACATCTAGGGAAACTGGAGCTCTGGTAGCGTAGTGGTTACGAATCGGGCTGCGAACCTTACGGTCAGCGGTTCAAAACTACCAGCTGCACCACGGGAGAAAGATGAGGCTTTCTACTCCCGTAAAGATTTACACCCTCGGAAACCCTATACAGGGTCGCTATGGGTCGGAACCGACTCGATGGCACATAACAACAACAACAGGGAAACTGGAAGTTGACAAAATGAAATGGAACAAACACATAAGGATAAATACTCTAGTCATGAGATGACATGCACTGATACTGGCCATTTTAAATCAATCATATGGTTTACCATGCTAAGAGCGACAAATTAAAGATGAATGGTGGTGCATTCATTGTCAAAAAAAAATATCAAGATCTGTTTTGAAGCACAATGCTGTCTGTGATAGGATAATATCCATACACATGCATACCCTTATTACTCAAATTTATGCATCAACCACTAAAGCCAGTGATGATGACACTGAAGAATTCTAGCAAATTCTTAAGTCTGTAATTGATCAAACATGTGATCAAGATACATTGATAAATACTGGGGATTGGAATGTGAAAGTTGGAAACAAAAAGGAAGGATTAGCAGTCGGAAAATATGATCTTGATGACAGAAATGATGCTAGATAGCACATGATAGAATTTTACAAAACCAATGATTTATTCATTGCACATATTTTTTTAAAAAACTTCAAATGAAACTATATACAAGTACTACACCAGATGGAATATACAGGAAACAAATTGAATACATCTGCCAGAAGAGACAATGGAGAAACTCAGTATCATTGGTCAAAACAAAGCCAGAGGCAGACTGTGGAATAGACCATCAATTTCTCATATGTAAGTTTAGGCTGAAGCTGAAGAAATTAGAAACACGCACACAAGAGCCAAAACATGACCTTGAATATATCCCACCTGCATTTAGAGATCATCTCAAGAAGAGATTTGATGAATTAGAGACTATTGCAAGAAGACCAGAAGAGTTGTAGGATAACATCAAAAACAAAGTAAAGGAAGAAAGCAAACGGTCATTAAAAAGACAAGAATGCTGGAGGTGGGGAGGGAGAAGGAGGAGATGGTAGAGAACAGGGTAGGGGATGTTGTTGTTGTTAAGTACCGTGGAGTCAGTTCCGACTCATAGTGACCCTGCACAGGGTTTTTGAGGCTGTAAATCTTTACGGAAGCAGAACACCTCGTCTTTCTCCCGTGGAACCGCTGGTTGTTACAAACTGCCAACCTTGAGGTTAGCAGCCCAATTCATAACCACTATGCTACCAGAGCTCCTTAGGGTAAGGGTTAGATACATCATAGTTCAGGTGTTGGGGAGGGCAATACACAATGAGGGGGAGGGAGATGGAAGAACAAGGCAGATAGGAGAGCACTGAGACAGGTTTCCATGGGCTAAATGAAACAGAGATAAATAGTGATCTTGGAACAACAGGATTCTGTGCTACAGGGATCGAGGCATAGGTTGAATGGGTAAAAGAGGGGAAATAATGTTAAGATGCCTGATTGACTTATGAATACTGGTTTCCCTTGACTACTACTGTAAAATCGTAACTTGAGTGGGATAGAAAGGAATATCAGGAAACATGATTACAGAAAGCTTGTAAGCCTGTCTTCAGCCTATAACTGTTGTTGTGGTGTACTGTGGAGTTGGTTCCGACACATAGCGACCCTGTACAGGGTTTCCGAGGCTGTAAATCTTTATAGGAGCAGAAAGCCTCATCTTTCTCCCACAGAACAGCTGGTAGTTTCGAACTGCTGACCTTGTGGTTCACAGCCTGATTCATAACCACTATTAGAATACCTAAAAGGGGTTCTAGAACATGCCCAGTGAAATAGGCTTCCTGTGGAGCCTTTGAAGTGTATAGGACCCTAGGTAGAATCCTGAGCCTCATGCAGAACCTTCTGAAGTGGGACAATCCCACTAGAAAGGACAAGCACACCAGCCTAAAACAGCTAGAGGAACAGAAGATACTACTTGAAAGAAAGACCACCAAGAAACATCCAAACTAAAAACGGCAGTCTGATTGGCTACTATAAGAAAAAGCACGTTGTTCACCAGGGAGCCATCAAGGCAAGCAATACACAATACACAGTACACAATCGAGTCCCTTCAGGACAAAAAAACCCTTCAAAGACTGAAACTCAAAGGGAACACATGAGCAGGCATATAAGCTTGCTGGCAACCATGTTGGTCTACTGGTGAGTGGAAGAGGGGCAAAGTCAGCAATGATGATATGGACTCAGTTTGACCAAAGTCCATAGACTCCCATTGACCTGGAGATGAGAGAGAGAAGAGGAAGGGCTGGTTGGTCTGATGTGTGGTGAGAACTGGGGACTCCTGATCCCATAAACAAGGACATAGCCACAGAAGGCTAAAAATGAGAATGTAGCATCCAGCTGATATAAAGTGAGGGGAGATGCACAAAAGAGTCCAAACTTGTAGATAGTACCCATTGGCTTCATTGGCTTGATGATGAGAACTCGACTAGAGGAAAATTTTAAAAAGAATTTTTTAATAAAAGGAAACAAATGTAAATTGCTACAATTTGATGAATTTGACCTATACTTATGGATGTAGTAGTTCAACATACCAACTGATTGGGAAGGAGTTTTCACATTATCAATACTATCCCCTCTGTGTACAGGGTTGATAGGGATGGGCAACTTAGACATTGGCTACCTAAAATGTGTGTGTGTGTGCCTATAAAGGCATGAAGTGATTGGCTTACAATTTTTCAAGATGCAGTTTAGTTTCAGCGTGTGAAGGGGAAGGTAGAATCTCCACTGAATAGTATTCATCTTGTATAGATGGGTCTAGTGAAAAGAGATGGGGATATGATTCTTATGATTCAATAGTGAGTAACTGTTATCATGACCAGTTGCAACTGTCACAACTGTAAAGGTAGAAGTTTTGTACCAGAGAGGGATGAATAGTTAATCTTACAGTCCAGGAGCAGAGAACCTTAAGACCATCAAGGGAGAAGAGCATGAGCGGAACGTGGGACCCTATCCAGAGAAGCAGCTACAAGAGAGATGAAGGCAACGATGAGGATATGGAGAAATAGAGAAACTGAGGACTCTAGATTCATGGGTAGAGAAGGCAGTGTGCTGGTGGTCAGGAGGTAGTTTCGCATAATGTGCCCATTGGTTGTTTATATAATTATTTATTACTGAGTGTTTTTGTGACCATATCCCCCAAAACAAACAAACAAAACAACAAAAACCCAATAGGAATAGAAGCAAATATTGTTGAATGATGATGCACAAGGAGATTGTAATCACTGCAATGAAACCATGAGTGTAAAACCGATGTACTCCCATGTACACTATCACTCATTTCAGAATAAAAACTTTAAAAAAAAAAGAAAGAAAGAAAGAAGGAAAAGACCAAAATGGATGTCAGAAGAGACTCTGAAACTTGCTCTCCAGTGGAGGGATGTTAAAACAAATGTGAGAAATGAGGAAGTAAAAGACCTGAACAACAAATGTCAAAGGGCAGCTCAAGTAGACATTTAAATATTATAATGAAATGTAAAAAGATCTGGAATTTAAAAACAGAAGGGAAGAACATTCTCAGTATTTCTCAAGCTGAAAGAACTAAAGAAAAAATTCAAAACTCGACTTTCAATATTGAAGGATTCTATTGGCAAAATATTAAATGATGCAGAAA
>NW_006408576.1:3611200-3611805 GCF_000296735.1 Chrysochloris asiatica
GATTGGAATGCAAAGGTTGGGAGCAAAGAGGAAGGATCAGTACTTGGAAAATAAGGCCTTAGTGATAGAAATGATGCTGGAGATCGCATAATAGAATTCTGCAAAACCAATGATTTGTTCATTTCAAATACCTTCTTTAGACAGCATGAGACTACTATACACATGGACCTCACCAGATGGAAGACATAGAAATCAAATTGACTACATATGTGGAAAGAAACGATGGAAAAGCTCCATATCATCAGTGAAAACAAGGCTAGGGGTAGACTGTGGACCAGACCATCAATTACTCATATGCAAATTAAAACTGAAGCTGAAGAAAATGAAAACAAGTCCATGAGAGCCAAAATATGACCTTGAATATGTACCACCTGAATTTAGAGATCTGAAGAATAGATTTGATATATTAAACACTAAAGACCGAACACCAGAAGAGTTGTGGATAACATTAAGAACATCATACATGAAGAAAGCAAAAAGTCATTAAGAAGACAAGAAAGAAGGAAAACGTCAAAATGGATGTCAGAAGAGACACTAAAACTTGCTCTCCAGCATAGAGATGCTAAAGCAAATGGAAGAAATGGGGAGGTCCAAGAGCTGAACAG
>NW_006408576.1:3611990-3660467 GCF_000296735.1 Chrysochloris asiatica
AAAAATTCAAGCCTCAACTTTCATTATTGAAAGATTCTCTGGGCCAATTATTGAATGATGCAGAAAGCATCAAGAGAAGATGGAAGGAATACACAGTCACTGTACCAAAAGGAAATGGTTAATGTTCAACCGTTTCAAGAGATAGCATATGATCAACAGCCAATGATACTGCAGGAGGAAGTCCAGGTGCATTGAAGGAATTGGCAAAGAACAAGGCACCAGGAACTGATGGAATAAAAATTGAAATCTTTCAAGAAAGTGAGGTAGCACAGGAGACAATCATTCATCTCTGCCAAGAAATTTGGAAGACAACTATCTGGCCAACTGATTGGAAGAGATCCATATGTGTGCCCATTCCAAAGAGAGGTAACCCAAAGGAATGCGGAAATCATTGGACAATCTCTTTGATATACCATGTGAGTTAAGTTTTGCTAAAGGTAATACAGAAACGGCTACAATCGTATGTTGACAGAGAACTTCCAGAGGTTCAAGCCAGATTCAGAAGAGGCCATGGAATGAGGGGTATAATTGCTGATATCCGATGCATCTTGGCTGAAAGCAGAGACTATCAGAAAGATGTTTACCTGTGCTTTATTGACTATGCCAAGGCTTTTGATTGTGTGGGTCATGACAAGCTATGGACAACATTGCGAAGTATGAGTATTCCAGAACACTTGTGCTCATGAGGAATCTGTACCTGGACCAAGAGGCAGATGTTCGAACAGAGCATGGGAACACTGAATATTTTAAAATTAAGAAAGGTGTATGACAAGGTTGTATTCTTTCACCATACTTATTCAACCTGTTTGCTGAGCAAATAATACGAGAAGGTGGGTTCTATGAAGAAAAACATGGCACCAGGATTGGAGGAAGACTTCTTAACAACCTGCAATATGCAGATGATACAACCTTGCTTGTTGAAAGTGAAGTGGACATAAAACATTTACTGATGAAGATCAAAGAGCACAGCCTTCGGTATGGATTACATCTCAATGTAAAGAAAACAAAAATCCTCACCACTGGATCAATAAACAGCATTCTTATCAATGGAGAAGAGATTGAAGTTGTCAAGGACTTCATTCTTCTTGGATCAACTATCAACACTCATGGAAGCAGGAGTCAAGAAATCAAATGACATATTGCATTAGGGAAATGTGCTGCACAAGACCTTTTTAAAATGTTAAAGAGCGAATATGTCACCTTGAGGACTAAGGTGTGCCTGACCCAAGCCATGGTATTTTCAATAACCTCATATGCATGCGAAAGCTGGATGGTGATTAAGGAAGACCGTAGAAAATTGATGCATTTGAGTGATGGTGCTGTAGAAGAATATTGAAAGTGCCATGGGCTTTCAAAAGAACCAATAGATCCATTTTGCAAGAAGTGCAGCCAGAGTGCTCCTTAGAGGTCAGGATGGCCAAACTTCATCTCTCATACTTTGGACATATTGTCAGGAGGGACCAGTCGTTGGAGAAAGGATATCATGTTTGGTAAGGTGGAGGGTAAGAGAAAAATAGGAAGACCCCCCCCCCCCCACGAGATGTATTGGCCAAGTGGCAGAATCAATGGACTCAAGCATAGCAACAGTAGTGAGGTTGGCACAGGATCGGAAAGTGTTTCATTCTGATGTGCATAATGTCGTTATGGGTCGGTACCGACTCTATGGCACCTAACAACAACAACTGAAAATAAATGGACAATGGTCAGTTATTACAAGAAATGGCATATGATTAAGAGCAAATGGTACTGAAAGAAGTGCAAGGTGCACTGAAAGCATTGGCAAAGAAAAAGTCTCTAAGAATTGATCAGATGCAAATTGAAATATTTCAACAAACACTCATCTAGGCCAAGAAATTTGGAAGACAACCATCTAGCCAACTGACAGTAAGAGATCCATATTGGTGCCCATTCCAAAGAGAGGTAACCCAATAGAATAATGAAATCATAATGCAGTATCATTAATATCACTTGCAAGTAATACTTTGCTTAAGATAATTTATACAAAGCTAGAACAGTACATTGGCAGGGAGCTGTCAGAGATTCGAGCCAAATTCAGAAGAGGATATGAGATGAGGGATATCATTGCTGATGTCAGATGGATCTTGGCTGACTGAAAGCAGAGAATACGAGGAAAGATGTTTACCTGTGCTTTATTGACTATGCAAAGGCTTTCACCTGTGTGGATCAAGAAGACCTGTGGACAACACGGGGGAGAATGAGTATTCCAGAACATTCAATTGTGCTCACGAGGAACCTGTACACAGACTAAGAGGCAGTCATTTGAACAGAACAAGGGAACACCGGATGGTTTAAAATTAGGAGAAATATGTACCAGGGTTACATCATTTCACATACTTTTACAACCTGTATGCTAAACAAATAATCTAAGAAACTAGATTATGTGAAGCAGAAGGTGGCATCAGATGGGAGAAAGACTCATTAATAACCTGTGATGTGCAGTTGATACGAACTTACTTGCTGAAAACAAAAAGGATTTCAAATACTTACTGATGAAAATCAAAGACCACAGCCTTCAGTATGGGTTGCACCTCAATGTAAAGTAAACAAAAATTCTCACCACTGGACCAATAAATAACATGATGATAAATGGAGAAAAGACTGAAGTTGTCAAAGACTTCATTTTGCTTAGCTATACTATAAACACTCACGGAAGCAGAAGTCAGGAAATCAATGGATGTATTGCCATGGTATTTTCAATAATGTCATATGCTTCTAAAAGTTGGACAGTGAATAAGGAAAACCGTAGAAGAACTGATGGAATTGAGTTAAGGTATTGGAGATAAATATTTAAAATGCCATGAGCTGCTAGAAGAACAAACAAATCTGTTCTGGAGGAAACATAGCCAGAATGCTCTTTAGTAGCCCGGGTGGTGAGACTTCATCTCTCATACTTAGGACATGTTATCAGGAGAAAGACATTATGCTTGGTAAAGTGGAATGTCAGCAAAAAAAGAGAGAGACCCCAACAATATGGATTCACACAGTGGTAGCAGCAATGGGCTCAAACTTAACAACAATTGTGAGAATGGCACAGAAGCAGGCAGTGTTTTGTTCTGTTGTGCATAAAGTCGCTATGAGTTGGAACCAGCTTGATGGGACCTGACAACAACACCATGGGCAAAATATTGAATATATGGATACAGAAAATATCCAAAGAAGATGAAGGTATACCCAGAGTCATTGTATCAAAAATTAATGCTCAATGTTTAACCATTTCAAGTGGCATCCTATGATCAAGAACTGATGGTACTGAAGCAACGGAGTCCAAGTTGCACTGAAGGCATTGTAGAAAAACAAAGCTCCAGAAATATTTGGGATACAAACTGAAATCTTTCAACAAACTGATGAAACACTAGAGGTGCTTGCTCATCTAAAGAAATTTAACAACAACTATCTGGGCAATCAATTGAAATAAATCCACGTGTGTGCCCATTCCAAAGAAAGGTGACCCATCGGAATGCAGAAATCATGGAACAATATCACATGCAAGTAAAATTTTGTCTAAGGTAATTAAAAAATGATTGGAACAATATTGAGAGGGAGCTGCCAGAAATCCACGTCAGATTCCAAAAAGGATAGGGAAGTAGGGATATCACTGCTGATTTCAGATGGATCTTGGCTGAAATTTGAGACTACCAGAAAGATATTTACTTTTATTTTATTGACTATCCAAATATTTTGCAGATGTAAATCATAGTAAACTGTGGATAACATTGAGAAGAATGTGTGTTCCAGAAAACTTAACTGTGCTTATGTGGAGCCTGTACATAGACAGCCATCGAGCAGGACAAGGGTTCAAATCAGGAAAAGGTGTGTCATGGTTGTATTTTTTCACTATATTTATTCAATCAGTATGGTGAAAGAATACAACCATGACACACCAGTATGCTGAGCAAATAATATGAGAACGTGAATTATATGAAGATTGTTGCATCAGAACTAGATGAAGTGTCATTGACAATTTATGCTATGCATATGACACAATGTGCTTGCTGGAGGCAAAGAGGGCTTGAAATACTAATGAAGGTCAGAGACTATATAGCCTTCAGTATGAATAGCTTCTCAGCATAAAGAAACCCTAAATCCTCACAACTACTCCAATAAATAACATCATGATAAACAGAGCAGAGACTGGAGTTGTCAAAAGATTTATTTTGCTTGGTCCGTAATTAACACTCATGGAAGCAGCAGTCAAGAAATCAAAGGACATACGGCATTAGGCCATTCTGCTACTCAAGACCTCTTTCAAGTGTTAAAGAGCAAAGATGCCATTTTGAGGATTAAGGTGTTCCTGATCCAAGCCATGGTATTTTAAATGTTTTCATATGCGTGCAAAAGTTGACAATGAATAAGGCAAACTGTAAGATCAATGTATTTGGAATTATGGTATTGGAAGTACCATGTATTGCCAGAACAAACAAATCTGTCTTGGAAGAAATACAGAAATATTCCTTAGAAGCAAGTATGGTGAGACATCATCTTTCATTCTTGGGGCATGTTGTCAGGAGGGACCAGTCCCTGGAGGTGGACATGATGCTTCGTAAGGTGGAGGCATTGTGAGAAACGTTGTCCATACCATCAAACGCTCAAGTAATCCAATCTGTACTCATTTTAGCTAGAGTGAGGTTTTCTTTATTCAGTTTTAAAAAATTGGATGCCCAACCCTGTATACACGGGCAGACACACTGCATGGCTAGCTTGCAAACAGTTTTATTCCCTGACTTGAAAAAGCCCCTCCTCCACTTCCAGTCTCCATTTACAATTCTACTGGAACCTCCAGTTTTCCCTCTTCCCAGAGAAGCCAAAATGGCTTGCCCATAGTCTTAATGATTGCATTCTTATTTAAAGTTCCTAGCAGGTCAAACCAATTTGTCACCTCCTTTTGTTATGCTAGCTGCTACACCCAAGATTTCCCTTATTCCTTCACTGAAGGTGGACAGTGGACCACACCCACCAGAGTTCTCTCTCACAGGATGAGTGAGGATGACCCTAAGGAGATGGACTCACAGAATGGCAACAACAATCAGCTCAAACAGTTACTGTAATGGTGGCACAGGACCACGCAGTGTTTCATTTATTCTGTGCATAGATTTGTTGAGTCAGAAGCAACTCAACAGCACCTAATAACAACACAACAGGATTCTGATCAGATTCATCGCTATGGCTTCGTTTTATTGTTATAATTGTTATCAAGGATTTGAAATAGCCCTCCAGTGGTATCCTTGTTTAAACGTTCAGCTGTAAAAGTCAGTGATTAGAACCTACCAGCTGCTGTGAGGAATACAGGTGGGGCTACCCTACCACTTACAGCCTTGAAAACCCTATAGGGCAGTTTTACTCTATCCTATAGAGTTGCTATGAGTTAGATTCTACTTGATGCCACAGGTTTCATTTATTGACATAAAGAACTTTGAAAAACTCATCATTAAAAAATATCAAAGAATTTAAGTACATGATCTCATAAAAAGGTATGTTTAGGAAAGCAGCTCAAGTTTTTAATTATATATGTTGAATCAGTTTGGAAATTGTTTTTCTTTTCTAATTCAATTATTTAATTTCCCTCTATTTCTATTTTTCTTATGATAATTTATTATGTAAACAGTATTATTTTCCCCCAAGTACCAACACCCTCCAGTGTTTTCAGAACAAATTCCTCTCTTATGTCAGACCCTGGTGTGGTGCTGTAGGATAAGCACTGGATTAGCTGGCAATTCAAACTCACTTGTTGTTGTTGTTGTCAAGTGCTGTCGAGCTGATTCCGACCCAAAGCGACCCCGTATAGGGTTTCCAAGGAGCAGCTGGTGAGCTTGAACCGCCGACCTTGCAGTTCAAATAAATGGCTTTGTAGTCTGTCAAACCCACTTGTTGTTGTTGTGAAGTGCCGTCGAGTCGATTCCGACCCATAGCAACCCTGTATAGGGTTTCCGAGAAGCAGCTGGTGAGCTTGAGCCGCCGACCTTGCAGTTCAAATGGTTTGCGGTCTGGCGCATTAACCCACAGCGCCACACCAGGACTCCTAGCCACTATCAAAGCACGTATACAGGGTCACTACGAGTTAGAACCGACTCATCAGCATTCAACAACATGTCAGGTCGGAGAGCATGAGAGGATTAAACAAATGTTCACACATCGTCACAGAGGTGCATATAAGCAAGGTTTTGTAGAGGAAGTTGGCTTCAGTGACTTCCCCTCTTCCCTTATCTGCACCTGCTTTTCATCTTCTCACCCTCCGCTTGGAAAACACAAACTATCCATCAGTTATACCTCAGTGTAAATGAAAGTCAACTTGTACTACACACTTTCTCTCCAACAAATAAATGTCATTGTTTAAATCACAAAAACTTTAGGCAGCAAAGGGGCAGTTTCTAGATGTTTTCTTCATGGGTAGAATGACTAACGTGAAGAAAAAAAGAAAAGCCTAGCCCATCCAATCAATGAAGACTGTCCTAGCTACTTAAGAGCCCACTTAACTATTTCCCTGCCATTCTCCCCCTCTCCTGCTTTTCATATAACAAGGTTAATGACTATTGCAGCTTCTGTGTTTTTCTCTCCAGAGGTTATGTCTTTTCTTTCCCATGTTTCTGATCTCTCATAGTGTAAAAGATAATACATGTTTGAGTGAAAAAGAAATCCATTCTCTATTTGAAAATGTGGCCCATTTATTTTAACTGAAAGGCATCATTACACAGTGCAAACATGTCTTTGGTAATGTACTGATTACAATTAACATTAAAAAGGCATTTGGATGTTGGCAATAGTTAGAAAAGTAAATAAATATGTACACTTTGCTTCATATTACAGCAATCTCCGAACAGTGGCTTAGGAAAAAAAAAAAAGTTTTCAGGCACTGCCCACTGTTCTAAAAATATATATAATATTACACTGGTGATTCTGCAGACATTTCTATTGGAATTACAGAATTTTATTGTAAATCACAGACAGCTTCTTCCTCCTCTTCAGTTCACTGAGAACATAATCATTTTGACATCTGCCTAAGCCCCAGCTCCTTCTGCATGTTTGAACCCACTTATACACTGCCTCAGCAATGAAACCACAAATTTGCCTCCAAGTCACACATGTAGACATCCAACCATTCCCAGAAGACTAATATATAATCTGCTGTAATTTTATACCTGAGCAATTTACATAACCATCAACTTTTTAGAAGTTATACATTTCCTAGTGTGCAGAAGTTTGTTCCAAGATTTGATTACTCAATTTTGTTTGATATTTCAAAACAAGTCCCATGTACCATAAAACAAGCAGATTTCATTTATCATTTAGTAATTTGAGAGTATGATGTTAAGCTAGCCATATTTATATGGAAAAAATAGTAAAAACTCTGTAAGTATGCTTATAAGTGGAATGCTAAATATATCCCTGGCAGACAGGGTACAGTCACAGTGCACAAAGGCATTTGGTTGTCTCTTGTAAGAAGGATGTTTGTAGCAGACAATGTATTAAAAGCAAATGATACCAGACTGACTGCATCTATCCACTATGTGTCAGGCATTGCTAAGGAACTTCATCCATCCTCAGCCCCTGATAATTGTTTCAAATAGTGCCACTCATGCTGGGCTTCCTTCTAAAATGACTTATGTAAAATTTCACAGAAAAATAATCTCCAGGAAGCCTTCCTTTCTTCTATCCTCACATTTCCCATCCTAAGCCTTGCTGTCAACAACTACACACAATCTTCATGGCAACCACCACCTTCTACTGCTTGTTTATTCCCGTGTCTTCCTCCTTAACCTAGACTGGGAAGTCTATGCAGGCAGTGATAATTTCATTTGTCTGTGTCTTCTGTACCCAGTAAAGTACCTGACAAATAGTGGGCATACAAGTAAGTTTACCAAACTTGTCTGTTCAGTAAAATGTTTCTCAGAACACACATCCTGTGGTGGTTATAAGAAAAAAAACAAAAAAAGTTTTTTGGTCAATTAAGAAGAGAGTCCATGAGGTATGATAGTTGTTTTTCACGGAATTATAAAAGAACTTTTGCATAATGGAAAGGATTTTTCTGCTATTTCTAACACCTTCAAAGTGGGAAATTTTGCACTAAACAATGCATTTAAAAAATACAAATGAGGTATTGGGATTGATTTTTTTTTTTTTTTTTGGTAAAGCACTCACACAACCTGAAGTTTGAAAGTTCCCAACAATCAAATACCTTTCATCAGAAGAACAGTCTAGAGAGTTATTCTTCTGCGTGCTCTGATGAGGAACAGAGCCTAGAGGATCTGAAGAAAGCAACAGCTGTCTGTGGACTGATTTTGCAGTGCACAGAGTCTTTCAGTAGGTATTGTCAGAGACAAAATGGCATCAAAGAGAATTTTCACATTCTGGTTACAACTAGGCAATATGGAGGCAAGTTATAAATAAAAACAAACCTGGTTTCTTAATGTGGCTTAGTAATCATCACAAGCTCCTGTGAAAGGAGTTGTTGAAACAAAAAAAGTTACAAGATTTACATATGCTGTGAGCAAAGGGAATGTTTGTTTTATGATTAAATGCTGATGAGCTGTGAAATGATACACAGAGAACTGGGAAGAGGGAATGTCATCAAATTTTGCTTTGAGGGGAGACAGGGGAGCCTATATTTCACTGTGGAGGCTCTGTGTCACTGTGAATGCTCTCATAAAAGATTCTGTTCAGTTTGCCAAATACTGATTTTCTTTTTTAATGTAGCTTGAAATATAACCCAGCTTTTGCTGTGCTTCCTCCTCTGGTGGCTCCATTATTCACACATATCTCTGGGAACACATTTGTAAGCTTCTGGTATCAGAACTAACTTTTAGAGGTATCCTGCTTTATTTAAAAAGAAATGGTGCTATTAGTTGAAATCAGTTTAGGAGCCTAAATGATTTAACTATGCAATTTAATAGTAGCACCGATTTTTATTTTCATTTAAAAAAATATTAAATAAAAACCTGAGAAATCTAACATGAAGTTAGAACATTTATCTATTTTCCTTCCCCGATATTTGCAGTTATTTCCTTCCTTGTGAACACTCTGTAGAAAGCATCCTGCGTTATATTCTGTAACAGCACCAGTTGAATGTTGTCATGAAATGTCTTGAGTTCTTGATGTTTCTTTTCAGTTTGCAGTTACCTGATCTCAAGATGACTGAGCAGAGAAACTCCTAGGAACTTGCAAAAGAACCTAAGGTTTCTTTCCCATAGAATGTTTTAAGCAGACTGGACAACATGCTCCTTCAATTTTCACTGGAGCTGGACAATCTGCTGGCTGACAAGATTCCACAAAACAAGTAATCTGCCCATCCTGTGAAAGAAATTGTTCACAAACATGTCATTTCCTTTAATAATTTCTTTCACACACAGCCCTTCACATTGATTTCCAATTCAGTATTTTGTACTGCTTTGATCACTTTTGCAAATGTTATCTCTTTTTGCAGATTTTGTAATACGGGACTTAGTCTCGTTCCTGATTTCAAAACTATTTGTTAAGGATCACCAATAATAATGCAGATAACTGGATTGATACATGGGGGGGGGGGCTTCAAAAAAGTACATAGAAAAATGAAATTTTTGATAATACCCTCATGCATAAAGATAAAATCTAAGAAATACATAAGAGTTGAATGTTGAAACACATAGACACACATACTTCTTCCTACAAGGCTCCCCTTCCCCATCATTTACTACAAGCTGCTCCTATCTTTTTCTCAACACTGAGGAGCTATCGCATCTATCAGGGTTGGTACCCTCCTCACCTGCAACTGGATAATGACAGGTGGTGTTTCTGGGTGTCCATGGTAAGGAGGAAGAGTAGTAGACACTAAGTGAAAACCAACACAACTCTATTCTGTTCTACACTGTTCTTCCCAGATGAACACAACCCCCAGTAGCATGGGAATAAATTCATCCCATTATCCCATGGGACAAGAGGCCAGATCTGCATTTCCTATACTGGCACTGGGGAGTAGGGGAAGACTGCCCAATAAGCACAGGCTTACCTACTAATATGTAATGAACAATTTCTAATTTTTTTTAGTACACCAAAGATTCTGCTTCTAGGTATGGCTGGCATCTGTCTCTTGATCCCACTGTACCTTCCTAAATTATTGAAATCTCTTCAAATTTACAAAGCCTGATGGGGCATTAATCTGTAGTGAATACTACACCAAAGATGTGGCAAAATCCACGTGAAATTATTCAGTGCAGATTACCAACTAAACACAAATAAAAAAATAAAAAAAACACTGCCATCGACTAATTCTGGCTCATAGTGACCCCGTAGTTATTAAGTACCATCAAATAGGTTCTGACTCATAATGACCCTGTATCTGAGGAACGGCTGTTGAGCTTGAACCACCGATATTACAGTTCAAACCGACCTTGCAGTCCACTGCATTAGCCTGCAGCGCCACGCCAGGACTCCAGCGACCCTGTACGGTGTTCCCAAAGCTGTAAATCTATACTGGAGCAAAAAAGCCTGCTGTTTCTCCTGAGGAGCAGTTGGTGGGTTTGAACTGGTGACCCTGAGATTAGCAGTCCAGTGCTTATCCTACTATGCCCTTGTATACCTTATTGGGCAATCTACTCCTACATTGAAGGCTTGAGTCCAAAGACTGGCTATTTTCCTAACACTTTTCACCAGTCTAGGTTGGTGCCAGAACCATCTACACATGGTCAGCCCTCATCACACCATATACCTACTTGTGACTGAGCAGTTTCCCATGTATAGGACCTCTGTTGTTTCCCTCTATCTGATCCTGCTCACAAATGAACACCTTTAGAGAGTCTTCTTTCTTTCTCTCTTTTCCTCAAGACTAACTTCTATATTCTCATGTGGAAGTCCTTCAGTATGCCTTAGTCCAAAAGGGTCACTAACGAACTTTGTTAATTCACAGATCCCTTTATGGGCACGTTTCCATTTGCTGTTATCTGGCATCTCTTTATATGCTCACTGATCTTGGGATGGAAGGTTACAAGGCATGAGGTTAAGTCCAGGTCCTATCCAGTCCTCCCATTTGGGAAGACCAAATCTAGTGTACAAGAACAGTACAGGGTAGATTTCAGTCCACTGCCCCCTGGCCCAGGCACCTTGTGCATAACCTACACAACATACTGAGCAACCCTAGTATAAAAACTCTGTTCTCGATGTATAGTCACAACTCCAGTCACTTAACATCTGTGAGCCTCAGATTCCTCACCTACAAAGCAGAGTAATAGCCATGACCATGTAGGTCACAAAAATGCGACAACTTAATGGTTTCTACAATTTTTTCTAGAACAAGTTAGGGCATAAACAAATGAACAATGACAAAAAAGAATGAATTTTGTAGGCATACTGTTTCAGCTCAGAAGTGCTCATTAATTTTCTTTGTAAATCGGATTTCTCTCAAAGACCATACACTGCCCACCAGGTACCAAGTCTTCCTTATCTTTATAAACACTTCCTTCCTCCACCCCGACTGACAAATCATGGGATGTGCAGGTATATGTTTACATACCTGTTCTCTGAGGGAGGGAGTTGTGAGGGAAGCCCTTAGTTAATGCTTTTAAGGTTTTCACAGTGTAAATTCTCCCACATACTTTAACTTACCAAAGTGTGGGGCTGGGAAGCAAAGCACACTATATTTGTGGGCTAAGTCCAGCACACCCTGCTTACAGTGGGTGCGTGCTGAACTTTCTCTGAAGGACACATTTATGCAAAGACTCTGCATTTTCTAATGTTTTCCTCTGGCATTAGGGAAGTAGGAGCTGGTTGGACTTGGTTCTATTGTATGAAAGATGGGGTGGGAGGTCAGAAATGGTAAGTGGGAGGAGGCATAGTTCTGAAATTTGGACAAACTCACCATGGAACTTATTTACTCTTTAATTAGCTCAGCAGCTACATCTCTTGGCCTTTCTGAATGTAACTGAGATTGGGAAAACAGATATTCATACTCACTTTGCATTCACAAACAGTGCATGAGTCCTTTTTCCATTTTGCATTGTTTGTATGGGATTGACCTGTTGCATCAGTGCATTCAGTTTTGTTGAGCCGGAATTCAAGTTTCTTAATCTGCAACAAAGCAACACAAAATACAGCAAAGCAAAAGCATTCAGTGGTCACTGCAGATTCAAACTTTAACACCTACAGCTTCTTTTAAGAGTGATGTGAAACTTTCTAAATGGGTCATGGTAATTGTTGATGAGGAGAGGCATAATTGTCACTGAACTTAGCTTGCGAAAAATGCTGAAAAGACAAATGCTTTGTTGCATATAAATTTATTACAATTTAAATACGTAGATGTGTCATTGTTGGATAAGCATTGGACTGCTAATCACAAAGTTAGTGGTTCAAACCCACCAGCCTCTCCTCGGAAACACTCTACAGGGTAACTGTGAGTTGGAACCAACTCAATGTCACTTAATACCAACAACATACTTGTATTATGTATGTTTTTTGCTTGAAATAATGCCTTAAAATAGCATGGTTTGGGGTGATTTATTCTAAAGAACTTTTATGGAGTTGCAAATTTACGTATTGGACAGGTGATAGTTTTTCCCAGGGCTTCTTGAAAAGATTACCTGTCCACTGTCTTATCTGATGTCAGAAGTATATATACTTTAAATATGGTTGTTGTTGTTCGTCGCTGAGTCAATTACAAGTCACAGCAACCATAAATGACAGAGGAAAACTCCCCCATAGGGTTTCCTAGGATGTAAGATTTACAGGAGCTGACGGCCAAATTTTTTCTGTGGAGATGCTAGTGGGTTTGAACCACTAATCTTTTAGTTAGCAGCTGAGTGCTTATATGCCAGCATGGCTCTTTAAAGTATGGTTAGCAGTTATTTAAAGAAGAGCAAAACAAAAAACATTTGCAAACAAAAATTTCTCACAGGACAGAGAGCATGAACCAATGAACCAATTAGATAATAAAAACTTTCTACACTTTTATTTTCAAATGAATGCATGATTATTGATAGACTCAGAATCCCCAATATAAAGTCTTTTTAAAATTTTTTGTAGTAATAAAACTGCTCATTTTTAATAATCTGGAAATATGGCATTCCTGAATAAAGACTTTCTTTCCCAACCTTTTTGATAGTCATGTGACTAGGTTTTGACCAATGTGGTGTGAGCAAAGATGCACTTTCTTTGAAGTGGCTCCTAGGGAGGGAGTATGCCTTTTTCTTACCCTTTCTCTCCCTGCTGCTATGGGGAACTGCTGACAAGGTGGTAATAGTTGGAAAATTCCTGGGCTAAGACAGGGATGGGGAATGCCTGGCCTATGGGCCATACTGTTATTAAGTACAGTGAAGTCGGTTCCAATTCATAGAGACCCTGTACAGGGTATCTGAGGAGCAGCAGGTGGGTTTGAACTGCTGATCTGGTGGTTTGCAGTCCAGTGCTGATCCACCATGCCACACCAGAAGTCCATGGTTAATATAAGGCCAATGAAATAATTTTGTCTGGCCCTGCCAAGGCAACTGCAGTTCCAGTGATGAATGCAGTTCCAGGCATTAGGGGTGAGTTAATTCAATGTTTGACCAAATATATCAGGCTAAATTTTAAGTTGAGAATTTTGTAGAGCCTGTGAATGATGCTATACATTTTTACAGAAAAATGATCCCCCATCCCTTGGCTTGGAAGTGAACTTCGAGAGACCTCACACAATAATAGATCCATAAGCTAGAAGCACAGCCTGGGTCTCTGACACTGTGGAGGGCCACAAAGGCCTTGGACCATCCAACTCTAGACTTAGTGAGATACAAAGAAATATCCATTTCCTTTCAACCAGTGTTTTTGTTTCTTTTTTACTTTCATTTGAATTTTATTTTAAGTTGAAAGAAAATACACAACATTTCATGAATTTTCATGCTATCCTTGTGCAGGGACCATGTTAAGCTTCTCTGTATTGTTCTAATTTTAGTGTATGTGTTGTGAGCACTCATGTCAGCCACTGCCATTTTGGGTTTTCTGTTACTTGCATCTGAACCTAATTGATAAGTGAAATGTGAAATGGATGTCATTTTTTTTTATCTTACATTTCCCCATTCTTCTAATAAGGAGCATGGTGACTCTATACAATAAGTACTGGACTGCGAACCACAAGCAAAGATGTGAACTTGAGGACTAAGGTGTGCCTGACCCAAGCCATGGTATTTTCAATAACCTCATATGCATGTGAAAGCTGGACAATGAATAAGGAAGTTGAGTTGTAGTGTTGTAGGAGAAAACTGAAAGTGCCATGGACTGCCAAAAAAACAAATAGATCAGTGTTGAAAGAAGTGCAGCCAGAGTGCTCCTTGGAGGCCAGGATGGCCAAAGTTTATCTCTCAAACTTTGGACATATATATTGTCAGGAGGGACCAGTCGCTGGAGAAGGATATCATGTTTGGTAGGGTAGAGGGTCAGAGAAAAGACGAAGACCCCAGTGAGATAGACTGGCAAAGGGGCAACAACAATGGGTTCAATCGTGGCAATAATTGTGAGGTTGGCCCAGGACCAGGCAGTGTTTCATGCTGTTGTGCATAGGGCTGCTATGAGTCAATACCGACTTGATGGCACCTAACAACAACAATAAACCATGTACAGCTTTGGATAAAGTTGTCTGCTTTGTATAAGAATTGTTTAATGTTGTTGTTGAGTGTCATGGAATCAGTTCCAATTCATGGCAATCTAGTCTAGGGTGTCTGAGGTTTTAAATCTTTACAGGAGAAGAAAGCCTCATATTTCTCCCAATAAAGGCACTGTTGTTGCAGTTGTTAAGTAATGCTAAATCAGTTCCAACTTATAGAGTCTCTGTATAGTGTTTCTGAAGAGTGGCTGATGAATTTGAACTACCGACCTTTTGGTCCAAAGCAACCTTGCAGTCCAGTGCATTATCCCACAGTCCCACATCAACACTGTAATATAGGCATTAGGGGCATGAATAAACTTAAAAAAACTAAAAAACAAAGCAAAACAAAACGACCACCACCCTCCCAAATCCATTAAGTCAAATTCCTGCAAGTCTATTTCAATGAAAATATCTTTCATTTGGTATGTGTCATAATCTGCCAACAACAAATATGTGGTCTTAAACACATGTAAGAGCAGATTCTTTTTCTAGTGAAAAACATTATGCTAAAGAAAGGTGTGAAAAATCACCTTAATCTCTGAATTTCATAATGATTCTATTGCACTGATGCCCATACTGCTAATATTTAATTACTCAAAGAGGCATTAATGTTGGGAATTGCTTCAGATACAGATTTTAAATAAAAATTATCTTTCTAATATGAGTCACTCATTAGCATAGTTTACATTCAATTTATCTTAAATCATTTCTAGTCTCAAACATGAAGAAGAGGAAGACTCCTTGAAACTTCAGTGTCAGAGGAATGAGCCAGCTAGAAAGAACTTCAAAAACTCCAAATCAGGCCGTCTCTGTTCTCCGGAAGTCACTCAAGCGATCTGAAACACTTATTTCAATTTCTGTTGGCTGACTAATTTTAGATTTAAAGTCAGAGAAAAGGAGCAACAAAACTCTAATCTAGTGTTTAACACAGAGACAATTTGAATAATTTAAATTTATCTGCATGAACAAAGTATGGTATGTTATTGTATGTAGATAAACATGAAATGACCGTAAATTTTGCTCACATCAGTCCTGAGCTGCAATTTGTTGAAAAATAACAAATAATACACATGTCTTTCTCAAAACAAGCAACATTTTTGGTCACACCCACTATTTTCTATGATACATGTGTCCAAGAAAAAGGTTCATAGTACTGTGCTTATATTACATAGTTTCCGGAAAAGAAATAATGATGTCAAAGAGAAGCAGAGGTAACAAATTAACACTAGTGTGGAATGCTAGTCTGGATAGCACCACATGTCATGTTGTTCTCTGCCTCCCTGTTTTTTTCTCAAACTGCCCCAACTTGTAGAGGACTGAACTCCATCCACCCTTTAACCCTTTAAGAAACTTCCAGAGTCATTTAGTTCAGAAAGTGCTGTGTTCTGGAAACTCACTGGCACTCTGAAATCACCCTCACAGACGGTTTACTATATAATCCTCCATGACTTTATCACAATGCTCTAAACATCTACTTGGGTTTGCCTCCCCTACTCCTTGACTATAGAAGAAAATCTATTTTCTGGCACCTGTTACACCTTGTACAATACCAGGCCCATTGTGGGTGTTCACTTAGTCTGCTGAGTGACTGAATGGTCACTGGTGTTAAGTATATGAAATGCTGACATGTGAAATAGTTCATTTTTAAGATTCCTGACAGAAGCCATCATGGCACGATGGTGGTTAAAGAACTAGGCTTTAACCAAAAAGTTGATGGTTGGAGGACACCAATGATATCACGGGAGAAAAGACCTGGTGAAATACTCATGGGAAAATTACAGCCTAGGAAACACTATGGGCAGTTCTACTTTGTTATACAGGATTGCTATGTGTAGGAATTGACTCCATGGCACAAAGCAACAATAAAACTCCAGAAGGTTAAACACGGATCTGCATGTAAGAGGTAGATGTGCAAAATCTGGAATTTCTCTCAGTGTCTCTGAGAGGAAACTTTGGGGTATAGACTAGAAGAAAACTAAAGTCTCTTCCAAGCCTAATGGATGTGAATCCTGTAAATTAACAGAGCCACAGAAAACAAAATCCAAAGCACCACATGACTACCACTTATATACACACCTCATAGGAATTCCACCATGTTAATTCACAGAAATATGAAGATCAGTGGCTTGCACACATTTTATTTAGCTTTCTTTCTCTCTCCAAGTGATTAATCCTAATTTTACTAATATACCCAATACTGAAACTAGAAAAGGTAGAAGTAAGATCCCCAGACAGTATGCTGCTCTTGTGTGGTATGAATCAATTCTCACTCATTGCCACCCTACAAGACAGAGTAGAACCATCCCTCAGGGTTTATGAGTCTGTAAATTTTTATGGGAGCAGTCTCATCTTTTTCCTGAGGAGCAGGTGGTGAGTTTGAAGTGCCAACCTTGCGGTTAGCAGTGCAATGCTTAAACCAAAGTGCACCACCAAGGAGACAATTCATTGGTTGCAAAACCTCTGAAATGCCTAATTTCAAAAAAAATATCTTTGTTGTTCTACTTGGTGGACTAAAGGCACTAGTCATCTTACATCCAGCGGTACCTGATCAAATGCATCAGGCATCCACCTCAAAATATCTACTATCACTCTGAAGGAACAATTATTTAACACTTTCACGACCCACAAGACATAGAGTGCCCACCTACGTTATTCTCCTCTGGGACTTATTGGGTAGATATTTTCCCACTGACAGTGCATGCAGCTACCCAAAGGGCCCATGCACTCATATACCTTTTTAAAATAGAAGAAACGGGCAAGGTGATTCATTCTGGATTTGTGATTTTGCAATACTCTTGCTTCTTTTGGCTTTTTAATTGAGAGCTACACTTCGTAAATGTATTTCTGGGTTCCTCTGCATCATTTGCATTATTTGTAAGTTGCCTTACTTGAGATGATTCCACGTTCCCTCAAATAATGCACTGTTAGGCTCTTTAAATGTACTTTCAAGGGGTTTAGACAGTGGTGCGGAGTCCAGAGGGATGTAAGTGTGTTCTTGATCCTACCTGCCAAGTCCCACACAATTTTATCCCCAGATTTTAAAGTAACATGTGGTGGTCCCACATTAAATCTAGCCCCCAACATCCAGAAGTGAACCATATACTATAGATCAAAATTCATATTCCTAACAAAATTTTATAAATGCTCCTTGATTCAGCATGCCTTCTATTAATGAAAAGACAGTATCAACAAAGAATTCAAAGTGGAAAACAGATGAGTCAAGAAGTAGTCATGAAGTACTACTGAAGTAGTTCAGATATTCAAATTAAAACATTTGAAAGCTCATAAAATATCCAAACCCTGAACACACACTTACGAGGTTTACCACATATTTTCACAAATAACATGCCCATGTAGACAATGCGCCCTCACGTACAACACACAGAAATGATAAATTAACTAATACAGTTGTGGCATTGTGTGGCCATGCATATATTGTGCAGTAAGCCATTTCTAAAAGTGGATGTCTGCTTCATTCACTTGTCCTCCCATTTTACAGGCAAATTAATTAATTCTGTTCATTTTCTTTAAGCTCCTGCTATGTGCATAAAGAGTCCAAAATGTTACTTTTGAGCATAACTCCATATTGAAAGTATGGGTCATGGTCAAGAAGTCATGGACCGAGTTTGAAAGTCCCTTGTTAATCAGAAAAGGAGGAATTGAGACTGTGTATTTGTTTTTATTAAATTAAGTTGATAATTATAGTACATTAGCTCAGCAGTTGAATGTGAAAAGCTTACCAGATCATCTCAAGCAAACCATTAGGCTATGTTGTTGCTGCTGCTGTTTTACTGCCGTTGAGTCAGATCTGACTCATAGTGATCCAGTATAGGGTTTCCAAGAAGTGGCTGGTGAGCTTGAACCACCAACCTTGCAGATCAATCCGACGTTGCAGTCGATAGCATTTTTCCATAGCGCCACACCAGAACTCCTTAGTCTATGCTAGGTCTGCCTATTTCACAGTTTATTTATTTCTTATTAGTGTCAGTATCTGTGATCAACAATCATTAAGTCACATTAGTCACATGCTTGCAAGCACAGGTCTATAAAAGGACCCTTGTTTCTTCTACACATCATATTTGTGATTAGAAGTAGAAAATGAAGTCATCAACATGTAAACAAAGAAACAAACAAAAGATTGGCATAATTATTGTTGTTAAGTGCCGTCGAGTCGGGTCCGACCCATAGCAACCCTGTATATAGGGTTTCCAAAGAGCACCTAGTGAGCTTGAACCACCGACCTTGCAGTTCAAATGGCTTTGTAGTCTGTCGTATTAACCCACAGGACTCTTGGCATGAAAATAAGGTGGTGGTGTGTGTGAGACTGTCACAAAACATATAACTGCATATCATTTATATATAGCGTAGTGGTTACGAATCGGGCTGCGAACCTTAAGGTCAGCGGTTCGAAACTACCAGCCGCTCCGCGGGAGAAAGATGAGGCTTTCTACTCCCGTAAAGATTTACACCCTCGGAAACCCTGTACAGGGTCGCTATGGGTCGGACCCGACTCGATGGCACTTAACAACAACAACAATGGTATATGATATCAATGTTTCTTATATGCAGATGGACTGCATCTCCTACAATTGTCACAGGGTTGGTAACCCTGCTGCCAGCAACAGCAGCTTGTGCAGCACTCAGGTGCTCCACCACTTCAGTGACCCAGGTAGGCTACAAGAGCCTGGGGATGACAGTTCCATGTAATTCAGTTGCAAACAAAACTAAAAAGAAGAGCAAAGCAAACAAAAATACTCTTTGGTAGAGATTCTAGACCATGGAGTTTGAAGGACTGAAAATGATTATGAAGCGTAGGGACAGAGTTTACACCTTCAGAATCACCTAATAAATAAAAAGTTGTTTATGAAATACAAAGGATTTACGATATCGAAGATGATGACTGTGGATACAAAGTCAGAGGGACTTATACTTCCTGTTACCTGTTTTCTGAGGTCCGTAATGGTCTTTTGCATTTCCAGAACAAATTCTTTGAAGTCATTTGTCCCTGGTATGTTTGAATGCTCATAGGAGGCTGTAGCGGTATTATTGAAATATTTATTGTGCTTTACAACCCTGTAAGGGGGGATAAAAAGGGGGAGCAACAAAATATAATTTCCAAAGGTGAAAAGTGGTGTCATTTATACAAATTCAAACCCTGCCTTCTGAGCTCAAAGGAAAATGCAAAGTTTCTTAAATGGTGAACCCTTATGCCTACTGGAATAGATAGATTCTTGATTCTGAGCTTGATGGAGGATGTGCTATCAGCCCCTGTGGGGCATGCAAGAGAGGGCACAGGCTACAAGACTATGTCACCACCAATAATACTATCCTGTGTCCACTGCTTGTCAGGAGGAGGACTTGGGGCAACAGAAATCTGCTCTCGAAATCAGCTCAATGACCAACAATACAAATAGCGCTATTGATGAAACCTTTGGTGCTGTTGGAGACTTTTATTTCTAGGGCTGTAGGAAATCCACTCTATATACAAAATTTTGCTCATGTTTATAATCATACCTCAATATTTTTCGTTGTCTTGTTTTCTTTGTAGGCTTATCTTCCTGGTAGCTGAATTCAAGAGACCGTTTGCCTCGGAAATGATATGAAAAGACATTAAATTGTCCCCTAGTCCTACAGTCTAAAATGAAAGCATAAAGGGGTATATTAGCTGTTGATGATTCTAATTGTAGGACAAATTAAGTGCATCCTTCTAAGTATTAACAGTCTTTATGGCACACTTATGGCATAAATTGTGGTATTTTTACGTACAGGCAATGGATGAAGGAACTGAATGGATACATTCTTACTCTCCTAGACACATTACACTAAAGAACCTGTCTTTTTATCTCTCTCCTTATTTCTAGCTATCACCTCTATCTCTGATTCAAGCTTTCCTTCTCTCTCATGTCTACTTCTTCAACAGCCTCCTAACTGATCTGCCTGCCTGCAGATGACCCTACTCAAATACATCCTTTACACAGTCATCCAAACACACTCACCATTCTATGGTTTGAAAGCCTTAAATGGTTTCCCATTACAGACATAATGTTGATCCAAGCACTTCAGCCTTCTGTGATCTGACTTGGTTCACTTGGGGAGTCTTATTCCATCTCCGCCCACTTAACCATTGTGCTCTGGTAAAACTGTATCATGTACTTTCCACATATATCACATCATACTTCCATGTCTTGTTCTTGGGACGAACAGGTGTGCCTATACTTTTTTCCCTTTCTGGATAACTCATCTTCACTTTCCAGACTCACCTGAAAGTTCCTTCCTGATGCCCTCAAATGGAAATGCTGTGTTCCCCTGGACCCTGTCTTCACATTACTGAACAAAATGATCTGGTACCTCAGTGCCTAGGGTATGAGTTCAAAGGTCAAGTATTGACATTTCCAAAATTCCTAAGTCTCCTGAAGGGACTGGCATAGTAATTCCACAAGAAGAGAAAGCCTACATGAGTAGGTTGTAATCATTTTTCTGATGTAGTTTTGTCTTGATTATAGTTGGAACATAAGGAATCAGCTATTGTGGTCTTTTGTGTTAAGACCTATAGCTCCATTTAGTTCGCATAAAGAAGCTGATGATTCCACTAGAATGCTGGATCTGTTTCAGGATATTTTACTCACCAATCACCTGAGATAAAATTGAAAAACATCAGTGTTCCTTAAGTGGTTCCTTAGGATATAAATCAAAACCAATCAACAGGAGCTCTTCTTCTTCACAGCCCCGCCCTCTTCCTGCAATACACTAGTCCTCTGGTTGTTGTTGTTAGGTACCACTGAGTCAGTTCCAACTCAGAGCAATCCTAAATACAGCAGAAAGAAACGCTGCCCCCATCCTGCATCAGCCTCATGATTGTTGTGACTTGAATTCGTTTCTGCAGCCACTGTGTCAATCCATCCCATTGGGGTCTTCTTCCTTTTGTTTTGTTTTTTGCTGCTTCTCTATTTTACTACACATACTCCTTCGAGGGCGTCCCTAACATCTACTTTGATGTTAAACTAGAACTTACATACTTCCGAAATATCTCAGCTTAAAAAATTCCATCCCAGACCATGTATGGCTAAGTAAGAATTTAGGGAAAGGGGACCTGTGGAATGATAAATGTAACTAATGCAGAGGCTCCAATGTGTGAGAACAAGGCAGGTGGAGGTAGCAATCCAAACAACAGGTACAAGAGTGAATGACTGCTTCACTGTTGGCAATGGTTCCAGACCCAAGAGCTTCTGCTGAAATGTTACCACATGGGGACTTTAACCTCTTTCTCTGCCAGGAATGTTAGTGCCAGTTGCCTCCACTCACTATGAAGCACAGATGAAATCACATCTGTGCAGGCGCCACTAGGAATTCACATATCCTACATTCCTAGGCTATAAACACATTGCCTTCCTGGAATCTAACAGTGTATTTTTCACATACTACTTCCTAAAGTTGAGGCTAATGAAGACTGATATATTCACAATATAAACTCATGAAACCCATTAAATGCCTTAGGATCATTCCATAACAGCACAGAATAGCCAGAGTTCAAAAGCCGAAATCCATATTACAAGCATCCCATTATTCTTAGGAAACAGAGCCAGTTTCAATGAGATTTTAAAATAATCTAGTCCAGATGCATTATAGGGTTGTAATATGAGTTCACTTTAAAAAAGAAGACATGTTCATTTGTCTAACTCTGATAACATTCATTTCCCTGTTATCAGAGATAGAAAACTATTTTGTGTGTGTGTGCATCAAACACTCACATCTCATTTTAATCAAGTAATCCTAATAGCACCAATAATGGCACTAAATGACATCACGTGCTTCCTGACATGATTCAATGCGAAGGGCAAAGCAGTGTTCATATTGTGTTCCTGCCAAAAATGCACACCATGACTTTAATCATGACAAAAAAATAAGACAAATCCAAGTTGAGAGAACCGCTATGAAAAAGATAAAGAAAGTAAAACTGAGAAACTTCTCCAGATGCAAGACTAAAGAGATGCACGTGAATGATATCTAATTCATGATTCTAGAAGAAATCCTGAAGGACATAAAATGATACAAACAGAACAATTATTGGGACAATTGGTAAACTCTGAATAAGATGCAATTTCGATAACAAAATTTTATCCGTTCTAAATTTCCAAATTTTGAGCATATCCATTAAAATCAATTGTTTAGGAAGTAAATATAGAATGTTGTCTGCAACTTTCTCAAACAGCTTAAGAACAAAAAATGCAATGTATTATGAAACAAGTTATATGCATATATAGAGAGAATGGCAAGTAATAAAGTATATATGATAAAATGTTAACAATTGATAAATATGAATGAATTTCACAAGTTTTTACTATCATTATTTTATTTTTCCTTAGTACTATTCTTGCAACTCTCCTTTAACTTTGAAATCACTCCAAAATTGGTGTGTGTGTGTGGTCTATCAGCATTCTTCTCTTATTTTATCAATCTGCCTAAAATTATAATCCATAACTTTGGTCAAAAGAAAAAAAAAAAACCTACCCAGAAATCACCTCTTATGTTTGTTATATACACATGTATCACAATTAGTCTAATATTTTTTAAAATCAAACTAAAAACTAAAATGATTAAGAGTTATGACTCAAGAAAGTTTGCTTTCAATGAGTCTTTTTTTTAAAAAGTTGAATTGAAAAATAAATAGCAATCAACATTTGGTTGTAGCAAACCTTAACTCTTTTTTTTCTATCTGTATCTACTAAGATATGGCTTTTGTACTCAAATAAAGTAGATAAAGCGTATGAAGCATTTTTAGCTTTGTCAGCTCTGGGCTATACCTGCATTATAGCAGTATAGATGTAGCTGGAAGAAACTATGTTAAAAATAACTTCAAGTACCTAAATTTCACAATTTGAGGACAATTTTAATTTTTACTTAAATTAGTCTACTCTATTGCACGTCAGCCTTCAGACTGAATCTCAGTGTAAAGAAAACAAAAATCCTCACCACTGGACCAATAAACAACATTCTTATCAATGGAGAAAAGATTGAAGTTGTCATGGACTTCATTCTTCTTGGATCAACTATCAACACTCACGGAAACAGCAGTCAAGAAATCAAATCATGTACTGCATTAGGCAAATCTGTTGCACAAGACCTTTTTAAAGTGTTGAAGAGCAAAGATGTCAGCTTGAGGACTAAGGTGCACCTGACCCAAGCCATTTTCAATAACCTCATATGCATGTGAAAGCTGGACAGTAAATAAATAAGGAAGACCATAGAAGAATTGATGCTTTTGAGTTATGGTGTTGGTGGAGAATACTGAAAGTACCATGGGCTGCCAAAATAATCAACAGATCTGTATTGGAAGAAGTGCAGCCAGAGTGCATCTTGGAGGCCAGGATGGCCAAACTTCCTCTCTCATACTTCGGACATATTGTTAGGAGGGACCAGTTGCTGGAGAAGGATATCATGTTTGGTAAGGTGGAAGGTCAGAGAAAAAGAGGAAGACCCCCAGAGCAAGATGAGTTGGTAAAGTGGCAGTATCAGTGGGCTCAAGCGTAGCAACAATTGTGAGGTTGGCCCAGGACCAGGCAGTGTTTCATTCTGGTGTGCATAGTGTCACTATGAGTCGGTACCAACTCGATTGCACATTAGAACAACAACAACACGGCATATCACATTTTGCTTAAAACACACACACATGCATGCAAAGTTGTCAAAATACAGCTCCAATATTTCAGCCTAGATTTAAACTATTTTATAATTAACTATCAGATTGACCATAACTATTGCTTCTGGAAATAAAAAATGGAGGAGACAGTAATTCCGAAATTCATGTTTTTCTTAAACTATTAATTTTTCCACTACACTCAGAACCGACTCCATGGTACTTAACAACAACAACACTACAAAATTGGATTAGGAACTTGCAGAGCACAGCCTAGTTCCATCTCTCCCAGGAGCCATCAGTGGCTAGATGAGTTAAGTTCATGTTCCTTGACTTCATTTTTCTTACCCACAAAATAGCAGCAAGGTTATAGAAATGTGTTATAAAAGTATCTTCCAAATGTATCCTATGGATCTGTCATCACAGTTGAATAAAGCCAAAATCACATTCAAATTAGAAGTGCAAGTAGAAACTGAAAATATAACTACAGTAACCACACAAAACAGGATGCTGTTTAAAACAATCAAACTTGTTACCATCAATTCACCTTCAATTCATGGTGACCCATGACTTGTGCTCTGTACTTTTTCAATGACTATTCTTAGGAAGTAGATCACCAGGCCTTTCTTCCGAGGAACTTCTAGGTATACCTGAACCGCCAACTTTATATTAGCAGCTAAAGGCATTAGCCATTTGCACCACCTTAGGGACTCTACTGATAAAACAAGCTGCTCCCAAAGCAAGTGTTGTTAATTAAACATTTAATTAATTAATTAATTGTTCATTAATAGTGTGGTTAGGGACTCTACTGATGAAAGAAGTGCCTCCCAAAGCAAGTGCTGCAGAGTTGGTTCTGACCTATAGTGACGGCTGAGGGCTCCCTCAATGAGTAACGTGGACTGCAGCATATAATAAAAATGTATATGAATTCACTGTATTGGTAAAGCACTCTGTACACCAAAGTTTCCCAGCTCAAAACATTGAGACCTCCCCGAATCTCCATGGTATGTTTTACTTCTTTAGAACGTATTTGATAATGTTTTTCTCTGATTATCGATATGCATAGAGACATTTAGAAATTCAGTCAAAACTTTTTAAAAAGAACATCTTTTAAAATTGATATGTTCTTTAATTTGTTTTTAAAACTTTTATTTGTGGATAAATAGGTCAATACAACCCATATTTTACAAACACTCAGTAAAACCTGTGAGAGCCAGAACTTGAAAGGACTGTCTTGTTCATTTCTGGTCTTACAAGCTTTCTGCTTTTGACAGGGTTCAACTTACCATTTTTCTATTGCTCTCTTTTAGTGGAAGACATTTTCCTTTTCCTTTTACAGTGCTGGTTTCACTGTATTCACTTTTAAAGAAAATCTGAGATCATACTTTTTTTGTTGCCTACTTCTTTTACTTAACATTTATGTTATATGCCATTAAAAATTCTCAGAATCATGATTTTAATTGTTTTGTCTCCATTAAAAAAAAAATTTTCCCTCAACAAGGACATACCATAATTTAAAAAATCCCCAATAGCTGAATATTTTACACCTAATTTTTCTTATTATAATATTTGCAAGTTTATTAGCACTCATTAGGAATTTATGGATAGTGGTGGTTTTACAGCATGATTAATGTCATGGAATTGTACAAGCAAAAAAATGCATAAATGAATATATATATATAGTGGCACTGTAGGGTAAGCACTGGACCAAAAGGTTGACTGAATCACAAGGTTGGTTGGCTATTCAAACTCACTATATGTATATATACATACAATGGTACTGGATTGCAAAGTCGGTTTGAACTGCGAGGTCAGCAGTTCAAGCTCACCAGCTGCTCTTAGGGAAACCTATCCAGGCTCACTATAGGTCAGAACCGCCTCAACAGCACTTAACAACAACAAAAACACGTAGCTAGAGATAGAGCTAGTCCTAGTAACATGTTGCTGTTGTTGTTAAGTGCCGTCAAGTTGGTTCCGACCCAGAGCAACCCTGTATAGGGTTTCTGAGGAGTAGCTGGTGAGCTTGAACTGCCAACCTTGCAGTTCAAATGGCTTTGCAATCTGGCGCATTAACCCACAGCGACATACCAGGACTCCCTAGTAGCACAGTTGATTACAAATTGTGCTGCTATCCACAAGGTTAGCAGTTCGAATCCACCAATGGCTCCTGAGGAGAAAGATGAGGTTTCCTGCTCCCGTAAAGATTTACAGCCTCGGAAACCCTACAGAGGGTCACTATGAGCCAGAATATATAGATATATATTCTTTATTTTTTTCCAAAAAATAATTCCCCAAATCTGACAAAATCAAAACCAAACCACAAAAATTCAAAAGCAATGTATATTTTAAAATACAAACCTTCACAGCAATCCTGCCACATCCTTAAATCAACTTTGGGAATTTCATCACAACTACTATATCCATGTGGGAACTCTGCCACTCTAAACACATCCTTTTGTACACGGGTGATGTTGTCAGAATTGTCACATAGTATCCTGGCCAGGGATGTTTGCTTAATTTGTGTTAACTGAGCAGGGGAAAATACCCCAAGGTTTTCATACCATAACCTGCAATTCCCCAAAATAGAAACAGAATCAGATTAGCAATAAGAAGACTCAAAGTCCAGAAGTAGCTGAATTAAAAATACTTCTCTACTAAGTTTTACCAACAATCTAGAAACCATTCAAACATTGCTCGTATTTCCTATACACACATACATACATATAGAAACAAATCTCTGGACTGAAAACAGCAAAGGACTAACCTAATTAACAACTAAAGTAAATAGCCAGCTTAAAAAAAAAATTTTTTTTTACATATATGTATTCATGACATGCATTAAATACTTATTGGCATTGTTATTAGACAAGGCCAGCCATCTACCTGCCTTTGCAATACCTTAAACTAAACTGATAGCATTAAAATAAAACTGAATTTAAACTCCTACAATAGTTTAACCATTTAAATTGTCCAAAAAGTTTTCAAAAACAAAACCATTCTTATTATATGAAAGTTCTAAATGTTGTGGCAACAGAAGCTCAAAACAGTTAAAGAGATGTTCACAAACATACTAAGAGGATACGGCATTTTCCTTATACTTGTTCCTCTGAAATTCCCAAAAGAAAAGTTCAAGAATAGATTGTCTTCTCTATTGCATTTGTGTTTACCTGTCCCCGTCTCGCAAGCGTTTAAACTGTGTACTTAGCAGGCACATTAGTGTGGGCCCCAATCGGCTACCAGGAATCAAATCTTCCACCATGAGGGCAGGAAATAAATCTATATTTAATGGTGAGCCATATAATCTACAAAATCAAACAAAACCAAAAAAGAAATCTTAATATCTACATGATAGAGCTATAGCCAATGAAAATCAAAGCGTAAAAGAAAGGCATTGTTTTTCTTGCTAATTTACATTATATGAGACCTTTATCTCTCAAAGAAAATTCATCTGTTTTTCTTTAAATTATCTATTCACTGAACTTTAAAGATTTTTTTCCTATCTTCTGATTTGTTTGTTTATATATGCATGTCATTGTGTTGTTGTGGTTCCTGCTCATAGCAACCCTGTATAGGGTTTCTGAGAGCAGCTGGTGGGTTTGAACTTTGCAGTTACCACTTCAATGCTTATTCTACAGCACCACATATATGTGTGTATAATATAATATATACTTACTATAAGTTGAGAAAATTAAGGAAGAAAATTAAAACCACATTTTTTTGGTTACTCCTCAGAACAACCACACTTCGTACCAGCACTTCACAAAGCCTTCCAAGGAGCCCTGGGGAGGCACTGTAGGATAAGCACTGGACTTCTAGCAACAAGGTCAACAGTTCAAACCCCATCAGACATTCCTCAAAAACACTATACAGGGTCACTATGAGTCAGAACCAATTGATGGCAATTCACAACACTACCAGTAGTCTTCCAACCTTTTTTCACAATAGCTGGGATGGTAACAGGTCAGTAGCTTGAGTCTACTAGTTGTTCCACAGAAGAAAGATGAGACATTTTGCTCCTGTAAAGATTTACAGCCTTGGAATTCCTATACAGGCTCGCTATGAGCTGGAACCAACTCAGTGGCACACCACCACCACCACCAATATATGAACAAAAAAGATCCCTGCTGGTGTAGTGGTCAAAGCACAAGGCTGCTAACTAAAAGGTCAGCAGTTCAAACCCACCAGTTGCTCTGCAGGAGAAAAATGTGGCAGTCGAATCCCATAAAGATTACAGCTTTGAAAATGATATGGGTCAGTTCTGCTCTTCACACAGGGTTTACATGAGTTAGAATCAGCTCAACTATTTATTTGGGGGTTTTGTTGTTGTTGCTTCAGTTAAATTCATAAACTATAAATCGCTATGAACATTCATTTTTTATAAAGAATAAAACTGGCATTCTACTATTTATTGAAAATATGCTCACTGGAAAGAAAATCTTTACTAAGTACAGATAGTACAAAAGACTAAGATAACAAAGCTTACAAGTCTAGGAAGAAATATACTTATCAAATTCTCCCAATTCCTTAGAAATATATCCTTATAAAAACTGGCATCTTCCATTTTCAATCATTCTTACATAATCTCTTATAACATCCGTAGAATTGCAGTAAGCAACAGATAGCTTAGTTTCACTTGGTATTCAGAGTGCCACTACGTTTTTATAAAATAATTCTACAATGCAGACTTACCTTTATCACAATGCTGAAATTAGTGATATTGGGCTAATATCTACAATCAAGACAGAAAGTTTGTTTCTTAACTAACAATGTGTACAAAGCTTCTGTATCCTTGGTGAACAATTCTTTTTCTGAACTAGTTTTTTGAACTCACATTTATTCTTTGGAATTAAAATTTCAAAGACGAATAAACTATGCTAAGTTCAATGACATTACTGTTAAACTTCTAAGTTATCTATTATGGTGCAAGTATTTATAGCTTCCATATAAGATTGCTGTGAGTCCCAACCTACTTCACAGATTCTATTCAACAGCACTTACCAATAGCAACAATAGTTAGAAAGAATCTTAAAGGTCATCTGGTCCAGTCACTAAGGTAGTGTGAAGAGGAGGTATATTGTTTATCCTTTTCCCCAAACAAAACAGAACTCTTATTCCCACAGCAGGAAGTTCCATCTCTCTCTCCATTCATTCTAGCCCCAATTTCAGAAGGGACCCATCATTATATGATCAGAATAAGCAGGTTTCTTAAGTATGTTGGGAATTAAGAACTAAACTAGGCTTAAAGTCTCCAATTTAGTCAAATGTGTTATTTTCATTAAGGATAAAAGTATATAGTTTTCACAAATTAATGTTAGTTAGTAAGAGGTAGTCCTGGTGTGGCGCTGTGGGTTAATGTGCTGGACTGCAAAGTCACTTTGACCACAAGGTGAAGCTCACCAGCTGCTCCTCGGAAAACCTATACAGTGTCGCTGTGGTTTGGAATAAACTCGATGACACTTAACAACAACAAAGAGGCATAGTTGGCTCAAAGTCAAGTTACATCCTGTTCACCTTCCATTAACCTGGATGTCTTGAAATTAAAATCAATCAATAAATAAAACTAGTGGATCCCAGTAAAATAGATGATCGCGGCACATTTAATTAAGTTCTGTTAAAAAAAAAAACTCTCTTTCCTTTGAAATCATCACATAGTAGGTGACATCCCTGATTTATTGTGTTTTATCATCATTTAACTTTTCACGTATTTACATCTTATTTTCCCAACTGACAATCTCCTTTAATAAATAATTTTCTGAAAAAGAAAGTTAGATAGTATATAATATATAATTAAAACTGATAATTAATTTCTGTACGATGGTCTATAGCAGGTAACTAAGCATAGAATCATGAGTCTACTGGGGACATAAAGCTGGATTGCTAACTCCTTTGAATTTTTTTCAAAATAAGTTTGGAAGATCCAAGAAATTATTGGAAAAAGTCATTTTAGTCTGGACAAGAACAAAGGAGAACAATGCAATCAATATGCACAACAAAAAGAGAGATAAAAATCAATAGTTTATTTGTAAAACTTCAATATAGAAAATGAGCACCAAAATAAATCCACAGTAACTAGAAAAGAAGGAAGTAGTAACGATTAGAGCACAAACAAATGAAATGAAAACCACAAAAACAGTAGAAAGAATCTGCAAGAAGAGAAGTTGGCTCTTTGAGAAGATCAACAGAACTGACAAGCCACTGGTCAGATTATCAAGGGAAACTAATAAGAAGGCATAAAAAAACAAAATAAGAAATGAGGTGGGAAATGCTATAATAGAGCCAACTGAAATCAAAAGGATAGTAACAGGGTTATGAAACATTATATGCCAACAAACTGAAAACCTAGAATGGACAGATTTCTAGAAACATACTACCAACCTAACTGAACATAAAACCGAAGATGTCATTTTTAGAAAAACTTTCAACAACAAAGCAAACCACAGCCTAGATGGTTTCACTGAAGAATTCTACCAAATGTTCAGAAAAGAGTTGACATCAATTCTACTCAAAATATTCCAGAACTAAAGACAGAAGGAATATTCCCTCATTATTCCTATGAAGCCACCATAACTCTAATATCAAATGCAGGCAAGGACACCACTAAAAAAGAAAATTACAGGTAAATATGACTCATGAATATAGATAATAAATTTCTAGCCATCAGAATTCAACAGCAGTATATAAAAAATAATGATACAATATGACCAAGTGAAATCCATGCAATGGATGCAAAGATGGTTCAACATAAGAGTATCAATCAACATAATTCGCCACATAAATGAAACAAAGATAAAGAATTATATGAGCATGTCAGCACAGAAGAGATTTGATAAAATCTAGCACACTATCCTGAGATTCCTTTTCTCAGCAAAATAGGAATAAAGGAAATTCCTCAATATAATTAAGGGCATAAATACAAAACCAAAAGTCAACATTATTCTCAATGAGGAAAGATTGAGAGCATTCCATTGAGAATGGGAACCAGACAAGTATGCCCTTTATCACCATTCCTATTCAATAATGTACTGAGAGTTCTAGTAAGAGCAGCAAGGCAAGAAAGATAAATAAAGGGTATCCAAATTGGAAAGGAAAGTGGAAAATTATCCTTGTTGGCAGACGACGTGATCTTATGCAAAGAAAATCCTGGAGACCATTAGAAAATTACTGGAACTTATGGGATTCAGCAAAGTGGCATAGTACAAGATAAACACACAGAAATACGTTGGGTTCCTCAACACTAATGACAAGGAGCCTGAAAAGGAAGCACAATAAATGAATATCATTTACAATAGCCCCAAACGGATAAAGTACCTACGAATAAATGTAACAAAGTTCATAAAAGATTTATACAAGGAAACTATAAAACACTACTGCAAGAATAAAAGAGATCTGCAGAAATGGAAAACATTCTATGCTTATGGATTGGAAGACTTAACACTGTGAAAGGGAGCCCTTGTGGTATAAAGGGTTGACTTGAGGCTGCTAAACACAAGGTCAGCAGTTTGAATCCATCAGCTGCTCTATGGGAGAAAGAGGAAGGTTTCTGCTCCAATAAAGATCTGAAATTCTGGTGTGGTGCTGTAGGACAAGTACTGGACTGTTAACAGCAAGTTTGGCAGTTCAAACCCACCAGTCACTCCTCTGAAACCCTATAGAGGGTTGCTATGAGTTGGAACGACTGGATGGCACACAACAAAAATATTTTGAAAAGCTCAATATTACCAAAAGTGACATATAGATATAATGCAATTCCAATCTATATCCCAATGACATTCTTTAATGAAATGGAAGCACTTTAAATCTTCAAGTTTATATGGAAAGGAAGGTGGCCCAAAAATTGCTAATACAATATTGAAGAAGAATACAAACCAAGAGGTCTCTCATTCCCTGATCTCAAAACTTACTACACAGCCATGATAATCAAAACAGCCTGGTATTGGTACAGTGGCAAATTGCAAAGACTGAATTGAGAACCCAGTAGTAAATCTAAGGAGCTCTGGTAGCGTAGTGGTTACAAATTGGGCTGCAAACCTCAAGATCAGCAGTTCGAAACTACCAGCTATTCCATGGATGAAAGATGAGGCTTTCTGCTCCCGTAAAGATTTACAGCCTTGGAAGCCTTATACAGGGTCGTTATGAGTCAGAACGAACTCCATGGCACATAACCAACTATCCAAAATTGGCAGCTGATCTTTGACAAAGGTCAGAGCCCGTCCAATGGGGGAAGTAACAATATCTTTAACAAATGATGCTAGAAAACTTGGATATCCATATGCAGAAAAATGAATCAGAATCTGTATCTCATACATTAGGCCCCAAAAGTAACTTATAATGACTTAAAGGCCTAAATGTTACAGGTAATAAATACCCCGGAAGAGAAATAGGGTCAGAACTTGTTGTTGTTGTTGTTGTTATGTGCCGTGGAGTCAATTCCGACTCATAGCGACCCTGTACAGGGTTTCTGAGGCTGTAAATCTTTAAGGGAGCAGAAAGCCTTATCTTTCTCTTGCAGAACAGCTGGTAGTTTCAAACTGCTAAGGGATCTAATTTTCAGCATGCTTAAAACAACAACAACATTGCTGTCAAGTTGCTTCTGATGCACAGCAAGCCTAGTGGACAGAGTACAGCTGTATGGACCACAAGCTTTCCAAGGCTATAATATGTACAGAAGCAGATTGCTGCCACAGCTTTTGCCCAAGGAGTAGCTAACGGATTTGAACCACCAACCTTTCTGGTAGCACTCCAACGTTCAACTCAATGCACCACTAGGGCACCAAATTTTGGCCTGGATAATCTATCAAATAAAACTAAAAATGCACAAATGACAGAAGATAAATTGGAAAGTGGTTGGTTGTTGTTGTTGTAGTGCCATAGTCAGTTCCAACTCATAGCAACCCTATATAGGGTTTCCAAGGAGCAGCTGTCTGGCTTAAACCACCAACCTTGTGGTTAGCAAGTCCAGTGCTTATCCTACAGTGCCCCACCAGGGCTCCAGTTAACTGGTGGTTATGTGCCGTGATGTCAGTTCCAACTCATAGCAACCCTGTATAAGGCTTCCAAGGCTATAAGTCTTTACGGGAGCAGAAAGCCTGTTCTTCTCCTGCCGAACAGCTGGTAGTTTCAAACTGCTGACCTTGATTGAGATTAGCAGCCTGACTCATAACCACTACGTTACCAGATAACTGGTACCACCTAAAATTGAGATACTTATGCTCATCAAGGAGTCCTGATGTGGTACTGTAGGATAAGCACTGCACTGCTAACTACAAAGACGACACTTCACACCCACCAGTCGTTCCTTGAAAACCTGGTACATGGTGGTTGTGAGTTGGAACTGACTCGATGGCATTTAACAACAACAACAACAAGCTTATCAAAAGACTTTACGAAGGGACTAACAAAAGAACTGGAGATTAAGGGGGAAATAAGCTTTGGCAATGACATATTAGATAAGGGTCTAATCTTTAAATTATACAGAAAATTCAACACTTCAATAACACAAGTAATCCAATTAAAACAAAACAAAACAAAAAAAAACACTTTACCAGAAGAGGACATTCAGGTGGCTAGTAAATACATGAAAAGATGCATCCAATCATTAGTCATTAAGCCACCTGATGTCATCAAGTTAATTCTGACTCATAGCAACATAGGATTTCCAACACTGTAAATCTTTATGGAAACAGGTAGCCTAATCTTTCTTTCCCAGAGAAGCTGGTGAGTTTGAACCACTGACCTTGCAGTTAGCAGTTCAATGCTTAATCACTAGTCATTTTTGTTACATACGGTCAAGTCGGTTTGGACTCACAGAGACTCTGTATAGGGTTTCTGAGGAACTGCTGGTGGGTTTGACCTGTGCATATCCTACAGCGTCACACCAGCGCCACTGTTTTTGTTAAACTCTGTCATGTTGATTCCAACTCATAGCAACTCTGTATAGGGTTTCTAAGAAATGACTTGTGAGTTTGAACCACCGACCTTGTAGTTCAAACCTATCTTGCAGTCTAGTACTTTATCGCACAGAGCTACACCAGGATTCCACTGTTGTTATTAAATGTCACCAAGTTGTTTCCACAGCGACCCTGTATAGGATTTCCGAGGAGCAGCTGGTGAGCTTGAACTGCCAACTTTGAAGTTCAAATGGCTTTGCAGTCTGATGTATTAACCCACAGCGCCACACCAGGACTCCAAGACTCCATTGTTGTTGTTATGTGCCGTGAAGTTGGTTCAGACTCATAGCGACCCTGTACAGGGTTTCCAAGGCTGTAATTCTTTACAGGAGCAGAAAGCCTCATTTTTCTCCCATGGAATAGCTGGTAATTACGAACTGCTGACATTGTGGTTCACAGCCCGATTCATAACCACTATGCAACAGAGCTTAAGACTCCAGTAGAGACTGGCAAATTAAAACTACAATGAGATAGCATTTCATCCTTGTAAAAGTGGCAATGATCAAAGAAACAGAAGACAACAAATGCTGATGAAGTTGTGGGAGGGTTGGACCTCTTACGCATTGCTGGAGTGACTGTAAAATGGTACAACCACTATAGAAAACAGTATTGCATTTACTCAAAAAACTAGAAATAGAAATGGCATATGATCCAGCAATCACATTCCTAGGTATATAGAGATGTAAGAGCAGTGACATGAATAGACATATGCATATTCATGTTCATTGCAACATTATTCACAATGGCAAAAAGCGCCCATTAACAGATAAATAAATAAATTGTGGTCCACATATATAATGGAATACTACACAACTATAAAAACAGAGGAGCCCACAAAACATTTGTTAAAATGTATGAATCTGGAGGATATTATGCTGAGTAATACAGACCAACCACAAAAAGACAAATATTGTATGTTCTAACTTTTATGAAGTCAAGAATAGGTATACATACAGAGAGCAACATCTTATGATGGTTACCAGGAATGGAAGGAGGAAGAAGAGGGAATCAATTTCTAGATGGTAAACACTAGTTATTTTGTAGCAATATCCAATATTGGTGAAGTCTATACAACTTGTCCAATGTAAATGAAGACAATGAGAAGTAAGAATAAGGGCTACGTTCAGCAAATGGTATAACATTCAATTTTACGACAACAACAATAACAACTCCAAAAAATGTGTGTGTGGTTACATAGGTATATATCCATGCATATATGTGTATAGAAAGGCACATCCGAGTACATGGGTATGCATATATAGACATTTATACACACCACTCATATATTGATATATATACCAAATAATGGGGCAGAGTTATGTATGCTACCTAATACAAACTAACAATTACAGGACAGATTTACTGGGTTTGAAGACTCAGGACCATAATCTCATAGGATAACTAAATGGTTAACTGCTGTCTGGTCAGTTCTGACTCACAGGGTCCCTGTATAGGATTTCTGAGGAGCAGCTGCTGGGTGTGAATTGCCAACCTTATGATTATCAGCCATACCCTACAGCGCATATCCTATAGCACCACACCAAGACTGACTCAATGGCATACCACCACTCTGCTAACACAAAGTTCTAGCTCTTTTTCTTTTCACACTTGATATGAGTAGGAACATTTTCACTGAAGTTCCAGATAGTTTTAGTTCTGATATTTTTCCATTCAGATAATTCATTTTTCTCTCTAGTCAAGTCCCTCTGCCAGTTAAACATAATTTAATTCATAGCTTATCTTATCTTTTCATAGTCAGTAAAGCTTATCTATAAACACAGTTGAATGCACATAGATTTGATTTCATTTATCCTGTGCTCCTCCTTGTGTTCCTCTCCTCTTGCAACATATTACAGCAACCAAGTGTCTATTTATTGCCTGCTACATGCTGGACACTAGAGATCCTTCTCTCAATCTTGGGACCCATTCTCTTGACCTTCATAGACTTCTCTTACAAAGTCTCTTTATTAGACCCCCAAAACGCACTACCATCAACTTGATTCTGATTCACAGCAACCCTACAGGACAGGGTAAAACTGACCCAAAGGGTTTCCAAGGCTGTAAATCTTTATGGAAGCAGATTGCCATAGTACTCCCAAGAAGCAACTGATGGATTTCAACAGCTGACCTTCCAGTTAGCAACCAACCAAAAAGACTCCTTAACTGCTGTATTACATAAACAAAAACTTGACTATGTGTAGTTGTTGGTTGGGATTGAGGTGATTCTAACTCTTGGCCACATTGTTTGTGTACAGTAGAACTGCTCCAAAGGCTTTTTTAAGGCTGTGACCTTTTAGAAACAGATCTCTAAGCCTTTCTCTTGAGGTGCCATAGAGTGGGTTCAAATCTCCAGTCTTTCAGCTAGTAGTCAAGCACTTAGCTGCACCAACCATGGTGTCACCAAGTGCAACTGTAAAGACAAATAATAATAAGGAAATACCTACAATTTGGGTATCCTTTGTTGTGTGTTTTAAACTGACATTAACAAATAAAGATTCAAAGTCATGGTTTCTATAAACTCACCGTTTCAGTTTCTCCCGGATTTCAGGATTTTTTATTTCATTTTTTAGATCTTCGAAAGTGTAAGCTGATGACAGGTTACAGTAAACCCGGTAATCATGATAGGGAGGGATTCCATGATCCCGGCCTCTCTGGATGTTGATGGCAGCTAGATCCAGAGCCACAGTGTGAGCCATGGAGAAGAGCCTCTCGGTTAGCTCTGTATTCAGTAGCTGGGAGGGCACGCGCATCTTCCCTGCAACCCCAAACAGTCCTCTGAGAAGGGGGTCAATACCTCCTTCATTCACAATTCGGAAGGGAGAGAAGAAGGCTTTGTGAAGAGGTATGTGGCCTTGAGGAATAGGCTCAAAATGCTCATCAAGTCTATAGAGTATTGGATTGACAAGTGTGTGGCCAAATCTAAAAGCTGCCGTTGCAAAGGCATTAAAGATTCCAGCATTAATGCTGGGGTCGTAGCCCTGATAGTCCCCCATCATCTTCATTCCCACCTCACCAAGGATCTTAGGAAGCCAGTGATGATAAGTGATGTGCTGAATCTCTGCACCCACAATTTTCCTTGTTTCATAATAGATGGTGTCCCCATCCCAGTGGGGATTCAGTTTGAGTAGTTCTGTAGCTATACGGTTATGTTCTCTAAACCAAAGTGTGTGCATGCTGGTCAGACCCAGCTGCTCATTTGCTCGATGGTCTCCAGCTAAGAAACAAGGAATCGGACTTTCATTTTCATCTCTCATGCATTCGGTCGGTGGCCCCGCTGCAAAAGGAAGAAGTGGCTTTCCAGATCTTTGCACAATGCCCTGTCTCAAAAGCCCCCGGTGGCTGGCTAGATCCCGGATTTCTTGTGCTTCATGATGCGTGCTACCATACACATTGGATGCATCAATATACGAAGTGAGCTGGTTGATCTGTTCTCGGGGATAAACAGAGTTCATGAGAAGGGACGTCATGCCACTGCCACACACAGGGCTGGATCGCACAAAGAACATGCATCGGGCACCATTTCTGACTCTGGGGTCATTTGGTGGGATCATAACTGAGAAACAGGGAGGATCATTGCTGCAGACAGAACTGCAGTGTTGCCCATCAGAAAATCGGGCCTGACTCAGGGCCACCACAGTGGAGTCCAAGTCATGGTCGAGGAACTGACCCCACTGCATCATCATGTGGGTGAACTGCTCATCAGGGGTGATCGTTTCTGTGCCTATCAGAGACGTTGATACCAACCGGGGCATAGGGAGAACATACCCATTGTAGAGTCGGTTTGGATTAATACCTCGAGGGGTGTTGAATCCATTTTCATATACAGACTTTAATAAACGTTCAAAAGCAGTCAGAGAGGCCCCCCACATAGGATGCTGGAGATTATTGCATGTTCCATCATGGGTCCTGTATTTCTGGTGAAAGCACATATCTGAGCAGTTATTCACTCGACGATGGGCAGTGCAGCCAGAGAGGTTAGCGATCAGATTCAGGTACTGAGGGGACACAAGGTCATTATAGTGGTAACCTAAAATGAAATGCAAAAGCAAGGCAAAACTTATTTCCATTGGAAAACAGATACAGAACATTGCTTACCTAATAGTCCCTTCTTATCTGTCATTATCTTTGGGATCTCCATAGTTTGTCACATATTGAACATGATCTTCCTACTCTCTTACCTTCTTGTTTACTAAAATTTCTTCTTCTCTTACTCTGTTCTTTTTCCTTCTCCCAACTCCAAACAAAGGTGTTCTCTGCTTTTCCTGTTCCTCTACCATGTCTCCCTTAGCAATTTCATCAATCTTGTTGTTTCAATAGTTAAAGCTAATGGGGATAATATCCTCATCTGTAATTTCAGTCCTAATAACTTTGCTGAATAAAAACAACATGATTTTCAAATTCACTTTAAACTGTTGCAAATAACCTATAAATAAAATTCAATATGACCCACTACACACAGTCATTTCCCGCTCCTCACCCCCCCCAAAAAAGGAACAATCCTGCCCATTCTCCTGTGGACTATTAACACAAATGGCAAGACTACAACTACTTTCCCAGAAAGAGATTATTCAAAGGATTATTAAGTGATCTTTGACAGTTATTAGACAATTAATTTACAACTCCTATTATACCTCCCAGAGTCCTGGTGTGGTGCCAGGACTGCAAAGCCGTTTGCAAGGTTGGTGGTTCAAGCTCACTAGCTGTTCCTCGGAAACCCTACACAAGGTTGCTATGGGTTAGAACTGACTCAACGGCACTTAACAACAACAACTATGCCTCCCAAGGAGCTCTGGTAGCATAGTGGTTATGAGTAAGACTGCTAACCTCAAGGTCAGAAGTTTGAAACTACCAGCTGTTCTGCAGGCTTTCTGCTCGTGTAAAGATTTACAGGCTGAAAAACCCTATACAAGGTCACTATGAGTTGGAACCAACTCCACGGCACACAACCACCACCATTTTTATGCCTCCTAAAAACTGTGTCCTCCTTTCCATTTCTACTGCCACTATTCCTTGCATTGAATTCCAAGATTAGCCTTCTGATGCCATACCACTAGGATGTTCCCCATTGATTGATCTTATGCAGTGTAATGACATTTTTCTTTTTTTGCTAAAAAACTTCAGTCTTTGCCTACTCATTACAGAAGAAATTCCAAACTTATTAGCCTGGAAAACTATTTCCAATAGCTCTTCCTCATATTATCTACTATTCTTTGCCTTCAAGACACTTGCTCTAGTGAGACAAAATTACTTAATGTTCCCAGATGGTACACAATCTCCTGACTCTTTGCCTTGCCAATGCCCTTCCCCTACATGTTCACACATCCAAATCCTTCTCATTCTTCAAAGTTCCTCTTCTCCAGGGCTGGCTTTACTAGCTTTCTACACTGACAAACATGCTTAAGTTCTGAGTTCACTGCATCTTCTGTCTAAAATGTCTCAGAGCTGATGAATGGCTATCAAGACTAACTCAGAACACATTTAAAGCAAACAAGAATCACCATCCACCACCCCATTCTGGTGTCTGTTTAACAAGTACCTTGCTTTGATGTAGAGCACCACATACCATAACAAACTCACAGAGACACCATGAGCACAAGCTATTTAAAAATTTTGAGGCAAACACAATTGATAGTGGACATCTGAAAGACACCTGGTGAACACCTAGTTTGAGGCAGAGTTTCAACACTAGACTGCTCTTTATTCCTTTCAAAGCTGAGTTTTCAGTGGCTGACCTGATAAAAAAACAAGCAGGACACCAAGGTCAATGGCAAATCAAACCTGAGGGTGGCAATTTCCAATCTAACTTCAAGGTTGGGGAAGTTGTGCAGTGTCAACACGTGCCCCAAGTGACTGTGGTTATTTAGGAAAAACCTTTATCTTTCAAAGTAAGAAAGATAAAATAGCCCCTTTTTTATGTGGGGAAGGTATCTGAAATCCTCATATAAGTATGCAAAGAAAGAGTTAGAGGTAAAGAATATTCATCGACTGGGGGAGAAATAATCAGGAATATAAATACTGACAGATTGTCTGAGGACACAAAGTTCTGCCATTGTACATACATACACTCAAGTTTTCCTTGCCATGAGAGCTTTCAGGCTCAAATTGACTTGAAAGGCTTTAGCAGTACACATTTCCCAAGGACTCTACCAGTGAAATTGAAATGTCTGGCTCTATTTTCACAGTTAAACTTTTAGGAAGTCTCAGAAAATTCTCAATCTTGAACATCAAAAGAGCCAAGGAAGAAGACAGCCAAGAAGAAAAATGCTTCCTCTCAAATTTTCAGTCTGTGGGCTCAATGACAAATCTCAGTAGCTTTCTCCCAGCACTATAATTTTTTCCAAGGCGTTTAGCCATAGGTTTAATAGCAGACAGGCGGAATGTGAGCGGCCAGAGAACAGGCAGTAGCACAATTCTTTCAGGCTTGCTTTCCAGACCTGGCTTTTGCTTTATGCCCTTGGAGAGGGGACCACACAAAAGCACAAGTCAGGGCAGTACATCAACCAATATACATGAGAATAAACAAACAAACATAATCATCTTTTAAGGAATCAGATATAGTAATGCAGATAAAGAGTTACCAAATAAATCTGCATAGAAACTTAGAAAGGGCTGACCATCTACTGTCTATAACTAACAGATGGAAAATGAGTCTTTCGTGACCATTTCAAGATCACTTTTATTCTCTATAAACATAAGTCTCTTTAAAATACAAACAATCTCAAATACAGACAATAAATGACGATTCAAAATACTGAAATGCAAGAAAAATACATACCTAAACATAAGGGAATGGGCTTGACAATTACAGCATACCTCATTTTATTGCACTCCACTGATAGTGCATTCATTACAAATTGAGAGCATGGGACAACCCTGTGTCAAGCATGTCTGCTGGTACCAATTTTCTAATAGCATGTGCTCATGTTGTGTTTCTGAGCCACATTTTGGTAATTCTTGCAGTACTTCATACTTTTTTATAATGCTATTGGACACTTTGGAAACCCTGTGCAGAGTCACTATGAGTTGGAACCAACTCCACGGCACATAACAACAACAACAACAATTGGACACTTAAGAGACCACAGAATAGTGTAATATAACATAGTAGTGTAAACATTAATGGGAAACAAAACAAAACAAAAAAAGGTGACTCATTTTTTGGGAGATATTCACTTCATTGTAATGATCTGGACCCAAACCCACAATATCTCTGAGGTGTGTCTATAATTATTATATAGAAAAATGTCCATGAAAAGTTTTATTTAAAAACTTTTAAATTATATTATTAAACAGTGGATATGTCACGTTACCTCATAGACAGAATCAGCATGTATGATTAGAGATAAATGTTTGTGTGTGTGTGTGTGAGAGAGAGAGAAAGAGAGAGAGAGAGAGAGAGAAAGTTAATCCTATCCCACTCACTTAATCTTCCCCCATTTCATAATGAATCAACACCATTCTTCCAACTGCTCAGGCACAAACTGAATCCTCATTGACTCTTCTTTTACCAACTATATTCAAACTAAGAGAAAATCTTGTCACTTCTACTTTCAAATTACATTTAAAACACTAGCACTTTTCAACCCTAATTTCTTGCATCTGTCCTCATCTCTTGATAGTCTTGTCACACAACAATCTGATACTTTAAAATACCAGTCAAATGTTGTTAGTTCTTGACACAAAATCCTCTCATAGCTTCCCATTTCACACAGGGGAAAAGACAAAATACTTACAATCACCTACGTTAACACCAACAACAAAGGCTCTTTATGGTTGTTGTGGTTGAGTTCTGACTCATAGCAACTCTATGTAGAGTTTCTGAGGAGTGGCTGATAGGTCTGAATCGCTGACCTTGAGGTTAGCAGTCCAGTGCTTATCCTACAGTGGCACAACAGGACTCCTCTTTATGACAGTTGTTAAATGTCATTGAGTCGGTACTAACTCACAGACACCCTGTATAGGATTTCCAAGCTGGTGAGTTTGAATCACTGACCTTATGGCTCAAACTGACCTCACAGTCCAGTGCTTTATCCCACAGCACCACACCAGGACTACACACCCTCATATCTATGTCCTCATTTCCTATGATCCCAGTACCCTTTCTTTGCTCTGATCTAAACACAATTCCTGCTAGTTGTTCCTCAAATATGTCAAACATGAGCTCATCTCAGAGCCTTCACAGTTCCTTGGGCATGGAACACATTTCCCACAGATATCTGCATGGCTTGCTTTTGTTAGGTCTTAACTAAAAAGTCATCTTTTTAGTAAGCCATCTGTTGACCAGTTTATATAAAATGGTAACCCCAGCACTCCCACTTAATTTTTTCCATATCACTCACCGTGTGCCTATTATGAATACTGACTTATCATAGATTGTCTGTCTCTCCCACTGAAAGCAAACATTCTGATATGTTTTCTTCACTGTTGTATATCCAGATCTAAAACAGTGACTGGAATAGAGTATGTGCTCAATACATACATGTGAAATAAGAACTAAAGAATTTTATCTAAGTAAAGGTGTTAGATAAAAAAACAAATGTATACAATGATCTCAAGTTGTTGGGGTTTATAGCTGATTTTCTTTTTATTTCTGCTTTTCCAAGTTTTGAAATTTTTATATTGTTTGAAATCAGCATATAATTGATCATAAGAAGCAACTTTAAACATAGCCTCAATTAGAATGCGAGTTCTATATTTGCTTTATTTTTGTGGAGGTTGTGGGAGAAGATTCCTGTGGTTTGCTTGAAGAAGACACCATGGCAAATATTTAAAGATCTGAACTATTTACTAAAGGAAAAACATATGTATCAGCAAGAAATAACATCTAGCAACTCCCATTTGTTGTACTGTTGTTGTTAAGTGCTGGTAAGTTGGTTCCACTCTTAATGACCCTAAGAGTTTTTGAGGAGCGGCAAGTGGATTTGAACCATCTACCTCTATTTTAGAAATGCAGCTTATTCTATAGTATCAAAAATCAATGAAAAACCTATGGATCACAATGACCCTATCTGCATTCAATCATGAGGATGGTGTAGGACTCCACCACCACTGAAAGCACCGTGGAGTCGGTTCCGACTCATAGCGACCCTGCACAGGGTTTCTGAAGCTGCAAATCTGTACAGGAGCAGAAAGCCCCATCTTTCTCCCGCAGAGCAGCTGTTAGTTTCCAACTGCCGACCTTGAGGTTAGCAGCCCGATTCGTAACCACTACACTACCAGAGCTCCTTGGTGTAGGACTAGGTGGTGCTTTTTCTGTTGTGTACACTGTGGGTTAACATGAGTTAGGGATCAATTTGATGGCAGCTAACAACAATATTTATTTTCTATATCAGAAAGAAATAAAGTAATCTCCATGATAGGTCCATATAGGGACTTGCAAAGAAAATTGGAAATTGTCACAATAAATGCATCCAATTAATCCCTGAACACCTAGCATCTAACCCTTCCCTAACAAACCAAGTGTCTAAATATTCTGTTGAAAAAAACTGAATTCGTTTTGGCATTTACAACAAGCGTGAGATAAGACTTTTGTTCATAAATAAAAATGGTAACTGTTCTGAGGCCATGAACTCTGAAAATTTCCCATCGAAAAGGTGAGGTGAAAGGGCAGTAAAACTATTGCAAAATTTTGAGTGAGCAAGAACTATGGTTTATACACAGAATTAGACTTATCAGTGTCTGAATGTATAAAAAATGCATTTTTTAAACTATTTAGTCATTTCTGGCTCAGACAAACTTCATGTGTTTCAGAATAGGGCTGCACTCACTCAATTGGATTTTTTCATGACTGACATTTTTTGGAAAGAAGTTGCCAGTACTTTCTTCAAAGACACTTCTGGATGGATTGAAACTATCAGACTTTCAATTAGGAGCTGAGCACTTAACTGTTTCATGTTACCCAGGGACTCCAAAAATTAAGTCTTAAACTAAATTAAGAAATGGCTCAGAGTAATTGCAAGAGGGGAACAAACAGTCATATAGTTCTCATTTCTACATAACTTTTATCTCATACATTCATATTTTAGAATAATATTAAACTTTAAAATAACTGATCCCTCTGATCAAAAAGATATGCTCACTGGAAAGCAAAAGTGGGGACAATACTACAGAAATTACAGAAAAAAAAAATTATAAGAGAATACTATTAACAAGGATAAGCACTGGACTGCTAACCACAGGTCTGTGGGTTGAGTCCTCCAACTGTTCCACAGGAAAAAGATGAAGCTCTCCGCTCCTGCAAGACTTACCCTACACATGGCTGCTATGAGTTAGAAATGACTGGATGACATTTAATAATAACAACAACTATGAACAATTTTACACAATCTAGATGAAATGGTTATGGTGTTGGAGGGGAATACTGAAAGTGCCATGGGCTGCCAAAAGAACAAGCAGATCTGTGTTGGAAGAAGTGCAGCCAGAGTGCTCCTTGGAGGCCAGAATGGCCAAACTTCATCTCTCATACTTCGGACATACTGTCAGGAGAGATCAGTCACTGGAGAAGGATATCATGTTTGATAAAGTGGAGAGTCAGAGATAAAGAGGAAGACCCCCAGCGAGATGGATTGGCAAAGGGGCAGCATCAGGCGTGGCAACAATTGTGAGGTTGGCCCAGGACCGGGCAGTGTTTCCTTCTGTTGTACATAGGGTCGATATGAGTCAGTACTGACTCGATGGCACCTAACAACAGATGAAATGGAAAAATTCATAGAAATATACAAGTGACCTAAATTGACTTAAAAAATTAGAAACTCTTAATAGACCTGTAAGAGTTGAAGAAACTGAATCGGTAAATCAGTAGTAATAGGAGTAAAAAACACCAAACAAAGCAAAGCAAAGATCGGGACTAGATAGTGAATTACATGAAACATTTAAAGAAAAAGTAGTATCAATCAATCTGAACCTCATCAGAAAAAAAGCTAAAACAGAAAAAGATGGAACACTTGCTAATGCATTCTATAAGGTCAGCGTTACCCTGATATCAAAGCTAGATAAAGGTACTACAGGAAAATTAAAGGAACAGATCATTATCCATTACGGATGTAGAAGCAAAAATCCTGAACAAAATTCAAGCATACTGAATCCAACAGCATATTAAAAGGATTATACATAAAGACCGTGTGGGCTTTTTCCCCAGAATGTAAGGGTGGTTTTCAAAGTAAGAAAATTAATCATTACAATGAACCACATGAATAGAATTAATAAAAAGAAACAGATGATCATAATAATTGATGAGGATAGGTCATTTAACAAAATCCAACACCCTTTCATGATAAAGATCACAACAAACTAGAAATAGAGGTGCAATCTCTCAAAACTATATATTTATGAAGCACCTGTAGCTAACACCATATTCAATGATGAAATACTGATTTTTTTTTCCAGTAATATTAGGAACAATAGGAATATTTGCTCTCATCATTGCTATTTAACATTGTGCTGGAAGTTCTAGCCATAGCAATGAAAAAGAGTAAGAATAAAGAAAAAGATTTAAAAAGCATCCAAATCCAAAAGAAAGAAGTAAAACTATTTTCATATGATGATCTTTTTTAAAAATTTTAATTGTGAATTGAATGAAGGTTTACAGAACTTATCATCAGTTTTACATTCAACAAATCATACACTTTGCTTCATTACAATGATTGCAATCCCTTCCATGTACCAACAGTTAACAGTATTTACCTCTACTCACTTAACATTGCATGCATTCCTCCCTGTATATCCTGCTATCTTCATCTTTCCTTTGGTAAGCTCCCTTTTACTGTATATTGCCCGTTTTGTCACCCATGGTACTATGTCTACCCTGTAACTCATGAATAATTTTCCCTCCTCTTCCACCTCACCCGTAACCATCATAAATTGCTTATTTTACCAAGAGAACTTTTTTTTTTCTTAACTTTGTACAGCATTTGTCTCATATGATATTTGTCCTTTGTGACTGACTAATTTCACTCAGCATAATGTTCTCCAGGTTCATCCATGTTGTGAGCAGTTTTGCAGATTCATTGCTATTCTTCAACACTGAGTAGTATTCCATTGTGTGTATGCACCATATACTGTTGTGGGACTATACTGGTATAGCAGCTGTAGAAGGCAATGTGGTGTTTTCTCAAAAAACTAAACGTATAACCCAGCAAGTCCACTAAGTCACATATATCTGAAAGCAGGGACTTAAACAGATATTTGTACACCAATTTCTGCTGTACCATTATTTGCAATAGCCAAAAGGTGGAATAAGTATCCATCAAAAGATGAATATATAAATTATATGTGGTATAATCATACAATCAAATATTATTCAGCCATAAGGAGAAATGAAGTTCTGATGTAAGTTATGATAGGAATGAACCTTGAAAACATTATGCTGAATGAAATAAGCCAGACATATTTATATGATCCTACTTATATGAAATATCCAGAATAGGGAAAATATACAGAGACAAAAGTTTATTAGTGGCTACCAAAGGCTAGGAGTGGAGAGGAATGGGAAATTATTGCTTAAAGGGAGCTGAATGTCTGATTGGACTGATGAAAAAGATCTGGAAACAGATAGTAGTGATGGTTGTACAACATGGCGATTGGAATTAATGGCATTAGATGTGGTTACAATGGCACATTTTTGTTATAAACATTTTACCAAAATAACATTCAAAAAATAATGATAGTATAGTAATGGCCAAGATGGCCACACTTTGTCTTTCATACTTCGGATATATTATCAGGAGAGTCCAGCCTCTGGAGAAGTACATTGTGCTTGGTAAAGTGGAGGGACACTGACAAAGAGGGAGGCCCCCAATGAAATGGATTTCCATAAGTAGCAGCAACAATGGCTCAAGCATAGCAGCAACTGTGAGGTTGGCGCAGGACCAGGCAGTGTTTCATTCAGTTGTACATAGGGTCGCTATGAGTTGGAACCAACTAGATGATACTTAACAACAACTTAGTAATAGCATCTTACATTTACAGCAGTATATGACACCCAATTGCTTGTTTTGCTTGTGCCAAAAATAGAAGCAATTGAGCGTCATGTATTACCTCATGTAATCCTTACAGTAGTCTCCGAGATGGTTTTATTAGCTTGTTTTACATATGACTGAACTCCTAATACACATCATCTTTAATGTTTATGGTGGTGGCAGTGGGTATGTGCCATGGAGTCCGTTCTAACTCGTAGTGATCCTGTATAGGGTTTCTAAGGCTATAAATCTTTACAGGAGGGGAAGGTCTCATATTTCTCCCAAGGAATGGCTGGTAGATTCAAACTGCTGACCTTGTGGTTTGCAGCCCTACTTGTAACATGAGATAATATATGACACTCAATTGCTTCTGGTTTTGGCACAAAGTTGTTGCCCAGTAAATGAGAAATGTCATTACTATACTTCCATTCTTTTTAAAATTTTATTTTGGTAAAATTTTTATAACAATAGTTGCATTATTATTAAATGTATTCATTTATTTATCCTATGAAGTCTACAATAAAATCTCCTTTATAATACAGGCTCTAGAGTCCTGGTGTGGCACTGAGGGTTAACACACCAGATTGCAAAGCCGTCTGAACTGCAAAGTAGGTAGTTCAAGATCACCAGCTGCTCCTCAGAAACCCTATATAGGGTTGCTATGGGTAGGAACCGACTTGATAGCACTTTAACAACAACAGAATGTCACAAGTCTTACTGTGAAGTTAACACACAGCCTACCAGATGCAGAGTTTGGAGAGAACTATGATCACCTCAGTCTCACATGACTAAGAGATTTTCTTGTCAGACCCAAAGTGAGAATTACAGGATTTTACTCCCTCTCCAGAATCTACATTTTTAAAATGTTTTCTAATTTATAAACATAGTGGAATAGAAAATGTTGAAACTTAATATCATGAAGAGTACAGCACTGAATAATATTTTATCATTGATACTGACATTCATATATAGTACTTAGGTAAGGGGAAGAGGAAGCAAAAACATGAAATACTAACTTGTTCCATTTAAGTCAACCATTAAGCCATGCTGCACATGCTCCTGAATCAGTTGCAATGTTCTTTCAAATATTTCTCCAGCTCTTGCTTGTTCAACAGTGTAAGGATCTCTTGGATACCGGAACAAGGCCAGCAAATCATTTGGAGAGCGAGGACGGCTATCAAGAGATTAGGGAGGAAACGAAGAAAAAAATGCAAATTAAATGAAAAAATATTACTAAAGATGTTAAATCATTAACATCCAAACAATACAATGATTTCTATTTAATATTTTAACATACTGTACCTTACTTATCCGAAGCAGAAGGCAAAAAAAAAAAAAAAAAAA
>NW_006408576.1:3660567-3666827 GCF_000296735.1 Chrysochloris asiatica
AAAAACACAGGTATTCTATTTCAATTAAAATGCAGAAAAATAGTTTGGAACTGCTAACATAAGATAAATACATTAGTGACTCAAAATCTTTTTGTCTTTGCCAAATCATTAAGGCATCAACTGAATTAGCTGAAATAAAAAAAAAAAAGTGAGTCATAGTTCAGATTCTATTTGGAAAGTACATGCCTTTCTATTATTTTAACCCTCAGAAAATAGTTATATGACCATGTTTACAATTTTTAAATGAAAACAGTTTCTTCTTCAGCTAAAACAGAGGTTAAAAAAAAAATGTGTGTGCTAGAATCTTGCGAATTTTTTAAATCCCTAGAGCTCAGAGGTTTGAGGGTTAGAATTCTGTTTAGTCCCCACAATACCTGTCAAACAAATGAGTACGGGTTGAATTTATAGCTCTGTCAACAGTCGCAATTGCTTCAACAATTGATGTGGCTACAAATGGATCTCCATTTCGACTGACATCAGGAACTAGGAAAACATGAAGTTGCATATTACCAGAAAAAAGTACTATATAAGTTACTCAAATAATAATGTCTAGACACTACATCATTTAGACTTAACGGCACACTTTTCTACAAATGTTATTTCTATTTTTCAAACCAAAGCTGAAACTATTTTATCACAAATTATATTAGAAGTTATTTTTAGATGATATGGAAATTACAGACATTTTAATTTTTGAAATCATGTGTTGCCTTGTAAAAGGACGGGGGAAAGTAGTTATAACATAAAACATTGAAGTTATTCTAGTAAAACAAGACAGTGTAATGGGTACTATTAGCTCAGGTCGACCTGGGTGGCAAGACAAGTGATTAAAGATGCTTTTATTTCAGATGCATTTTTCTTTTTCTATTTCTCCTCTCTACCAACTTACATACTACTGCTGTTTAAACAGCCTGTAATTTGAACTGGAACTATCAATTGCTGCCTTAAAAATCTGAGAAATAAGCTTGTTTTGCTCCTGTTACCCATAAACTACTAAGTGCTTTTTGCTACAAAGCTCTGAAACTAGATGATAAATGCAATGAAAATAAGAACAAGTATTTCATCCTCTTCAGTCTCCATCACCAAGTCTGAAGGTTCTGCAGTTACCATTTTTCCACTCCATCAATTAGTCACCAAAGAAACCTATTCTCTTCTCATGACACTTCCTAACTCACCTTTCTCCTATATACCACTGCAAACACGCTGTGCTAGTTTCCTGCCCAGAGATTAGGACACGGTTTCCCACTAGACTTCTTGAAATTTCCCTGAGATCTCAGGACCAGAATAATACTTGGAATGGAAAAAGACAGCATGCTTCCCAAATATTCTAAATACTCACCTGCATTTCTTAGCTCCATTGCTGTTGTCGTTGTTAAGTGTTGTTGAGTCAGTTTGAACTCACAGTGACTCTATAGTGTTTCTGAGAAGCGACTGGTAAGTTTAAACCACCAATCTTGTGGCTGAAATAGATCTTTAGGGTCCAGTGCTTATCCTCTTAGCTCCATTAATGCGAATCAATTTAAAGGCAACAAACAACAACAATGGACTCCTGGTATGGTGCTATAGGCTCAGTGCTGGACTGTGAGGCACAAGGTCGGCAGTTCAAACCCTGCTCCTCTGAAACCCCATACACAGTCATTATGAGGCAGAATTAATTTGACAGCATTTAACAACAAATGGCAATGGACTGTTAACAGAATTGATCTTTCACTTCCAGGTCAAAGTGCTTCATTCCCAGGACAAGATCCTCTAGCATCTTTCTTCTCTTTCTGCAAAAAACCTCAAAGTCTCCTGTCACAGTGATGGGTCCTCCATTGTTAGATCCATTGCTGAATCCATGAGTGACTATACAGAGCAGAGTTGTTCTGCCCTGTATTGACCATATTGCACAGACGAGAAACAAGCCTTTGATGTGATAATTCACTGAGATTTGTATGGTTTTGTGCATTATTGAACTTAACTCTGTCCTGAATTATATAGTCTAATTGTGTGAAAAGTGTGGATTCAAAATGGAAATAGTTTTATTCCTTTTTCAGTTTTGTTTAGGTTATGAAATTATAGTAGAAATAAAAGGAATAATATTCACTGAGTGTTTACCATGTCATAAATATACCAAATAACCATTTGTGCTAACAACTATTTTCATATATATCTTACAATAAGGAAACTATGCCTTACAAAAACAATACATGACTTAGCCAAGGCCACATAAGTCCATTGACTTATGTTCTAAGCCAGTGTTGCCCAATAAAAACTCTATGGTGATGAAAATGATCTATATTTGCTTATGTGGCTACTTAGCCCATGAACTGTACACAGTGCTACAGTTTTAATTTTTAATTAATTTACATTTAAATTTAAATAGCCACATATGGTTAATGGCTACTGTATTATTGGATGGTATAGTAACGGTCCTGTCAAATAATTTACTTTTTTTAAACTCACCAACAATATTAGTTTTTATCTATTTACGAAGTAGTGACAGTAACAATAGTAGCAGTGAGAGTAATAATATTGGTTAATATTTTGTAAGTATTTCTAATGTACCAGGCTTCGTATTTATCAATTTAATCCTCAGAACATCCCAATTTTTACAGATGAAAAAGTCAAGATTCATATGGAGTATAAAACTTGTCTAAGGCCATCAATCAGAAAGTGTTAGAGCAGGCACACAGATATGGACTAGCTCATTGAAAAGAAAATGATAATAGGAGGAGACTTCAAAGAGTTCATGGAAAAAATGAAATTAAAAGATAATAGAATTCTTCCAAAGGCTTTTGAAGCGCCTCACATAATAAATGAACTAGAAAACAGAAGAAAAAAGAACATCAAAACTCTCTGTTCATTCAATGTCTCCTGAGTGGGGGAAATGTTGATAATACTGTTTCCACATCTTTCTAGAATTTTATATAGATAAACGTATGTGTGTGTGTGAAGCCCCCTCATCCAGACACATATATCCACCTAATTACAAAAATGGAATCATACTCTATGAATGAGCTTTTTGAAGCTTTGAAAATTTCTACTTCATTTAAAACTACATCATCAATAATCTTTTTATACAGATCTATACCAGTTTTCATGATTCCACATCAATTCCCCATAAATATACAATATCATTTATTTCCCCAGTCTTACATTTTTAATATTTAAACATCTAAAACACACATAGACAACTTAACTTTTATTTCCCTGGAAGAGACTGTCCCATACATATCTATTTTCTTTTTCACATTTTCATTTACTATTCTTATTTATAAATAAGAGCTTACTATAAAAATAATCCCCACAGTCAATCTTTAATTGGCTCTTGTCAGATCACCAACAATATACATCTTAATGAGCCTAATGTTATTTTTTTTCTCTCTACAGCATATGGTATAGTTGAAAAGTGACCAGACTGAAACATTTACTTCACTTGACTTCTGGAATTTACTTTCTTCTGGTTTTCCTCCTGGCTCACTAGGACTCCTTTCTCAGTATCTCTCTTACACACTCTTTCTCTATTTCTCTTCTTTTGATGAACAAGTACATATAATTTGATCAGTTAGAATCCTTAGTTCCACATGCATTCTTATCACTGGGCCATGTTTGGGTGTCTTTTTTCTGGTTTCTCTTTCTCTGCCAGATCTCTTCCTGCTGGAGAACCCCAGGGCACAGTGATCAGTGGCTTCTATAGTCTCTCCCTGGGTAATTTCATTGAATCCCCATGGTTTTAATATTCTCAAATTTATTTATATCACTAATTATGGTTTTTCCAATGAACTCCAGACTCATATATTCAACTGGTTACTCAGGCATTTCAAACATATCACATTCAAACAGGACTCCTAATTCTCATCTTACCCCAAACTGGTTCCTAGCTTAATAATCTCTTTCAATGCATGGCATCCAAATAGCTCAGGCAAAATCCCAAGTGTCATCTTTGGTTCTATCTTCCCATTTTCTGAGATTCCACTCATTAGCCAGTTCTGTCAGGTCTGCTAGATAATTAATATGTCCAGGTCCAGTCATTTATCAACACCATCAGTGTTAACAATCCTTGTGCAAACCACCACTAATCTTCTTGTATTTGAACCGATCTTCTTTCACACTGAACCCTTTGCAATCTTTTACCTATTGCCAAAGTAATCTTTTCAAAATATAAGTTGGCTTACAGAACTATGGATCTGTAGGATAAGCACCAGACTGCACATCATAAAGTGGATGGTTTGAGGCCACTAGCCACACCATGGGTCAAAGATGAGACTTTCTGCTCCCACCAAAATGTATAGCCTCAGAAACCCTATATAGGGTCACTATGAGCTGGAACTGACTCAAAGGAACTTAACAACAACAACAGCACTCCCCTGCTTAAAACTAAAGACTTTTCATTATATTTGGAATAACAATCAAAGTCTGGTGCATGGTTAATAAAACCCAGAGTATTGGTCATTTTCCCCCCAATCTCATCTTCTACTGCTGTTTCTCTTACAGAGACCCATTGCAATAATCGGAACAAAATACAATACATAGGACGCTCTTGTCACCCTAGCATTCTGCTACCTCCTAGAACATTATACTTGTTAATCCTTTTTACCAAACTGCTCCATTCCTGTTTCCATATGGCTGTGTTTTTTTGTTTTAATTTACTTACTCAAGGAGGTCTTCCTTGACAATCATACCCAAAATAGACCATCTCCATCTCTCTCTAGCCATCAGGGAAACTAGGAACATTTTTACAGAAGGGGATATTTGAGCATGAAAGGCTTTACTTAGCATTAGGTTTACTTAATAAAATATGTGTTGTAAATCCTAACCCCTAACCTGTGTAGTGCTGCAGGATAAACACTAGACTGCTAACAGCAAGGTCAGTGTATCAAACCCACCAGTAGTTCCTCACAAACCCTATACAAGGTCACTATGAGTAAGAACCGACTTGACAGCACTTAACAACAACCCTGAACATCCGGAACATGAGTTTTCTTTGTTATGTTAAGTAGGCAGAATAAGTGTAAGATGTGTCTTAATGATTTATCTCTCAATTTTTTTTGAGCTATAAAAGAGCAGATTGAGCAAGCAGCCATGCAAGCAAACACAAATGAGGGGAGACAGATGCCATGCTACACGAGTTCTCCAAGAAACCAAGAAGCACAAGTTTTTCAGGGACAAGTTTTCCAGAGCCAACAGAGAGAAAAAGTGTCCTCTAGAACAGTGCCATGAATTGAGAGTTCTAGCCTCCTAAACCGTAAGAGAATAAATTTCCATTTGTTAGAGCTACCCACTTAATGGCATTTCTGTTACAGCTGCACTAGATAACAAAGGCACATGGTGAAGTTAGGCATTCCAGGATAAAAGAAAGCATGACCAGTGGCAAAGGGCCACACAAAGACAAAGGGCATGCAAGTTCTAGAAGGCATGTGGCTAAAACTAAGTTGCAGAGGCTGCTGGAGATGCAGAATATGCAACTGGTGATGTGTAAGTAGGAGTCAAATGATAAAGACTGCATGCAAGTTAAAGGGTCCTGGTGTGGCACTGTAAGATAAACACTGGGCTGTTTGAACTGCAAGTTCTGTGGTTCAAACCCCCCAGCTGCTTCTCAAAAACTCTATACAGGGTACCTATGAGTCAGAACTGATAGGGTGGGACTTAACAATAACAGTAACAGAATGCATAGAGAAATAGGAGTAACATATATTGAGATTTATTTTTGTAGGAAGATGACTCTAGAGGTAATATGCAGACAGAACAGCATGAGAGCTATTGTAATAATGAGGACAAAATACAACAAGGACCTAGGGTAGTGGCAGGGACTAGGAAACACAAGGGGAAATAGAACATGGAAGCACAATCAATAAGATTCCAGGATTACTGACTGACCTCATTGTTGGTTAAGTGCCACTGAGTCAATTCAGACTCAGAGCGACATCGTACAGGGTTTCCAAGGAGCAGCTGGTAAGTTCAAACTGCTGACCTTGTAGTTCAGCAGTTTATCAGTTTACCTTGAGGTCCAGTGCTTTATCCCACAGAGCCACACCAGGACTCCACTGACTGACCTTTGTTGTTGTTGTTGTTGTGTGCTGTGGAGTCGGTGGGGAAAGGCAATTGCTGTTGATTATTTAGAGGTTTACATTGAAAGACATTCAGGATGTAATACACCACAGAAGCATGGCCATACCCAGCAACAAGAAAAAGCACAGCTAAGGAGCGTGGATTATTTTACAGCCATAACTGTATCACATTTGATTATTTTTACAGCCATAACTGTATCACTTTTGATT
>NW_006408576.1:3666927-3679887 GCF_000296735.1 Chrysochloris asiatica
TTTTTACAGCCATAACTGTATCACTTTTGATTTTTTTTTTACAGCCATAACTGTATCTCTTTTGCCAAAGGATGACTGTAAATTATATATTTAACATTATAGGATTTGAATGACCACAAAACTAAAGCACCAAATAATTGAACAAGTAAAGCTTTACCAAGTGACTAGACCACAATGGCTTGGAGAATCTCAGGAGAGCAAAAAGAATGAGAGATTGGAAGAGTGAGCCTGATCATATCACTGACTAAGTTATATAATACCAGGGCATCTTCTCCAACCCTTTGGAACCTTGGTTTCCTCAGTCATAGGCTAAGAATGTGTTCTTTTCTAAAAATAATTATTAAAATTCTTTGCTAATTAACCTGGAATACACTCGCAGTCTATGCATTTTTTTCAGTTGCCATTGATATCATTTAACTTAAATATTTTATGCAAGTTATAAGAGCATGTGCAATCTTACCATTTACACTTAGGACCATACTAACTGAGGCATAGCCAATAGTGTTCCGGGCTACACATTCATATCGGCCTGCATCTGCTGGTCCAACATCATTGATGGTCAAGAATCCCTCAGGGTTAATATGGAATTTCCCACTTTCTGTTACCTGAACTCCATCCTAGAGCAAAATGGAATAATAATAATCAGAATTAGAGGTTTCTTGGCAGGGGCAGGGGTGAGGGAAGGATAGAAATGCCACATGTAAGGCCTTCACAAGTAGAAATGTCTAAAGGGATTGTGCTCAGAGCTTTTTAAAATTGGACAGAAAGTGAAATTTAACACAATTTGATCATTACCAACTCAGTGAAATAAACTCTTTTAGGTCCTTGTCCTTTGATGACATTAAAGATTCTAGGACTATTGATTGACTTTGTTATTGTTAAATGCCTTCGAGTTGATTCCAACTCATAGCAACCCCTTAAGAGAAATAAACTTTCTAAAGTCCTCGTCCTCTGATGAGGTGGGGAGACCTAAATGCTAACTTCAATTGGATAAATCATAAATCATAGTATAGGGATAAAAAATGGAAAGGAATGCACAGGGACAACGGAAGCGAAAGCTTCTAATACACCTTATGAAATGCTTCCTGAATGAGATGACACTTGAGCTGAGACTTACAAGACGATTCAGAGCCAAAGGAAAGAACAGGTGAGCGCTGTAGGCAGTAGTATGAGTAAGGACAAATGCAGAGGAGTGTATGTAGAAAAGCAGTCTTGCATGGTTTTGATACAGACTAAGAGGTAAGGCTGTGGGATAAAGCTAGTGGGCTGGGAGGAGGGCAGGCATATAGGCCCTCATGCTCCATGCTTAAGAACTTGCAGTTTATCCAGTGGAGGGTAGTAACTATTAAACACTTCCATCTCTGTGCCTTCTAGGCATCACTTCATATTAAAGCACTTGTTTACATGTTTTAAGTGCTGTTATGAATTTTTACATTAAGCTTAATAAAGTAACAAACACAAGAACTTAACATGACAACAACAAAACCCTTCTTTACTATATTGATTAGGTGATGTTGGATCTAATAAGGAATTTTTCTTTGCTTTCTCTCATTGAGAAGAATGCGAAAAGGAACATTTCAGAGTCTGGTTGTTTTGTTTTGTTTTATAAGTCAGGACACCCTTGGAATTTCTTCAACTCAAAGTTTACAATTTGAACATTTTTTCTGTTATATGAAATCTGTAGAAGAAACAGGTAGGTAAGCAGCTCCCCCTCACTTAATAAAACTTCCCACTACAGAAGTACAGTCTGAATGGCTCTTCTGTGCTCTAAAGACATTCAGCACCCAAGATTTATTACCTTATTCCATGTTATTACTGGCTCAGGCTCGCCCTGGGAACTGCATGGAATCTGGACATTGGTGCCAACTTCCACTGTCATATCACTTGGAATGCTGGCAAACACTGGGGTAACTAGAAGGCAAAGGACATGCAACAGATAAATGAGAAGAAACCATGAAAAACTGAGAACTTTATTTATTTTTTAAATCAGAAAACCACAAGCATCTTTCCCATCAATCAGTCCAGATCCAATGGCACTAAGAACTACTCAGCACAGGTAACAGGCCCATCCTCTAATCTCCTAACTGCTTCTTCAAAGAGTGACTATGCTAAAAGGGACTAAGAGACCATCTGCCCAACTCCTAACCCCATAATCCAATTCCCTCCACATGAACTCCCCCGCATTAGAAGACTCAATACTAACTCTTCACTTCTCCTGGACTCACTTCCCCAGAGTCTTTGACATGACCTGAAGACCTGCCTATGTTGACTGAGTCCTCCTACCCTCACCCACCATCCATACTGTATGGAGCCAAGGATGCTGGGGCAGGTCTCCCAGCACGTGCTATGCAGTAGTCTGAGGAACATCATGAACACTGCAGAAAGTCGATCAGAGGAAGAAAACACAAAGACAGAAAGAAGCAGCTCTTCTCATTTGAAAAGTAAAGAACCTTAGTTAAACAAGATAAGGTTCTGGGTGGTTTCTTATCACTTCTACTCCTGTGTTCTCTCCCTGCACAAGTCAAGACATTTAGCTACCTCAAATCCTATCAAACCAGGAACTACAATGGCAAACCGCATAAAACCCAGAACCAATAAAGCAGATTTGAGTTTTCAATAATATGTTGATATTGATATTGTTGTTCAAGGTCTCAAAACATTTCACATTTCAACAGAGTTACAATGGAATTCAAACCCCCTTAATATCACCTCATTCTTCTCACTTTCCCTACCTCACAGTCTGATTTCTAATAAAACAGGCTCTGAGTTATAAACCAGCCATGACCACTCACCTCATCTCTAGGATCCATTTCAGCATTAGCAGTTTGCACTTGGAGACTAAAAATTTACTTAGATTTTTAACCTGACTCCATCAAAAAATATAGGTGGCAGCTGAGCATCTTCTAGTAAGCTATGACTGAAAAATTATTGAAGACTTTTTTAGCCTGGCTCCATTAAAAATGTTCTGAAGCAGCTGAACATCTTCTAGTAGGCTGATGGTAGTGGTGGTGGCTGTGTGCTATGGCATCCTGACTCACAGCCACCCAATATAGGGTTTCCGAGGCTGTAAATCTTTAAAGGAGCAGAAAAGCCTCATCGTTCTCTCGAGGGGCAGCTGGTAGATTTGAACATGTAACGCACTATGCTACCTGGGCTCCTTTCCAGTAGGCTAGAATAGTCAAATGATACTTGCAAAAAAGGCAAAGAAAAAGCAGAAATCAAATCATCAGAGGGCAAACAGAGAAACCCACCGTTTGGCCTCAGAGAAAATCATTTGGCCTTAATAAACCTGATTTATTAAACCCTTTTCTACTTAAATCATCTTAGAATACTTATGAAACAACCCCCTTCTAAAGTAATATTAATTGCTGCTGTTGTTGTCAAGTGCCATTGAGTCGGTTCCAATTATATGTTGTTGTTAAGTGCCGTCGAGTCGGTTCCAACCCATAGTATAGAGTTTCCAAGGAACAGCTGGTGAGTTTGAACCACGGACCTTGCAGTTCAAATGACTTTGCAGTCTGATGCATTAGCCCACAGCGCCACACCAGGGCTCCTCCAGTTATATGGAACCCAATAGTCAGTCTACAAAAAATGATTGTTTTTGCCTTAACAAGTTGGATTTATGACAGTTCTGTTCAAGCATCCTTAAAAAAAAAATAATAAATTTTTTCACTTGCTAAAGTGAACAAGGTCTAATGAGAGAGACACTTAGTAAATACTTCAGGAATACAAGTGACAATGAAAATCCATTAAAAAGATTTAAGAGTGACATTTTTCTAATTAATTATTGTTGTTGTTAAGTAGAGTCTAGTCAGTTCCAACTGATAGCAATCCTGTATAGGATGTTTCCGAGGAGTGACTGGTGATTTTGAACCACTGAAGTAGCAGTTTGATAGTAAAATTAATTAGAACAGTATCAGAACAAAATCTATTCAGTATAATAGAAAGGAATGACCAAATAACGCAGATACATACCTCTTGGTTGGACTGTCAAATGTGCCACAACCCTCTGGGATCCAATGATATTGACAGCCTGGCATTCATACTGTCCCTGATCATGAAGGGCGATTCCAGAGATCCTCAGTGTGCCTGATGAAAGCACCAGGTGTCGTCTGTCTACGGAGAGCTGACTCCCTGAAATGTACAGGCATTATTTCAGTTATTATTTCCTGTCTATGGTACACACGTAGCAGGTGAAAAGTTCAGGAGTTAAGGAGAAATTTATCTGAGAAATGTTAAGCATAACGGAAACTTGTCTGGCATTATGAATTGTAGCATACAATAATTTATCATAGCCCTCCAGTAAGCAAATCATTCATTCATTCATTCAACATGCATTCATTAAATGCTCCTTAACATATCTTATAGGGTATACAGTGTGTGTGACCAATACAAGGATAAATAAAATACAGTCTCTGACCCCCAAGTATTTCAGAGTAAAGAGGGTGAAAAGGATAGGATGAAAGGGTACTTGTGAGTTAAGTGCTAAATAAGAATAAATCAGAATGATGTGGAGCCTCAGATGGAGAACTTCAACATATATTTTGGAGTAGAGTCAGAGATGGTTTTCTGAGAGAGGGTGACTGCTAGCTGGGTCTAGAAATATAATGAGAAATAAGAACTAGGAAATGCAAATGGGAACTTTTAGTTACTTGAAAGTAAACAACACCCCAACATTAGTTTTGAAGATAAACTACTCCTGTTCTCACATACTAACTGCCTGAGATTAGGGAGTTCAGAGAACATGGTGCACTTGTGCATATCACCTCCAAAGACTTCCATCATGAATAGTGGGAATGGCTACCCCAAAAGGACAGTAAGACTGAGACAGCCTTGCCAGGTGTAGGTTCTTGAGAACACTGCATCCATCCTAGGTGAGGAACTCTGAATCTGAGCCAGGACACTGTCCCTTCACCCAACCTTACCCATCCAGGCTATTGGTATCCCCTGAGGACAAAGTGTTTTGCCTTTATCAAATAATCCAGTGATTTACCATTTAGAGAAAAGAGCACTAGACGAGATTCAAAAAAATTAATGTTATCAACAGGCATAACAATGAATGAGAACTCTGATAATTGAAGTGATATTACAAGCTTTTAAAAATATATTACACTTTTGGATTATAGAAAACTCTATCTTGCATGCTATTTTTATTCAAAATGTTAACTAGGCATACATTAAAAGGCAAAAGGCATAAAAACTATTTTGAAGAAGACAGGGAAAGAAAATAGAAGGAGCAGCCCAGGCTCTTGCCATAGTAAGTGACCACCTTAGCATTTCCTGCAATGATATATGTGGCTGTTGTCATTAGCAAAGGAAACTATGGAAACGACAAAGAACATTTAGGCACCTCTGTTCCTATCCTCAAAGCCTTAGTCATGTTACATTTAGTCAGATTTTGGCCCTGTCCAGAAGTTTTATGTTTGCTAGACCTAGGTCAAGGCAGAAAGGTTTCTTTTGTACTTTTGTCCCAGAGGAGGGTAGAGGAAATCAAAGAAACCCGGGTCAGAAATCTTACCTCCTTTAGTCCATGCAATGACTGGTTGTGGATAACCCTTTGCTTCACACTGGAAATCGACTGTCTGACCCTCAATAACAACTCTGTCTTGTGGAGTCACAGTGAACTGAGGAAGAGCTTCCAAAAGTAAAAACATTCAAAACATGAAGTGTAAAATCCAGCACTGGATTTCTACAGATCAAAGCTAACATTTGCCTTTTTTTTTTTTTCACCCACGGGAAGCACACCATTGGCAACAAGAAAATGATCAGAACTATAACAGAACATTTTACTATTGAATGCAAATTGAATAGACGGTAAAGAAGGAAAAGACACTGAGATGTCAAAACAAAGAATATCAGACTCTGGGTATTTTTTCAGCATTATACTGAAAAAGTTTGCAAAATGACTATTTAACAAAACTGCTAGGTATTATACAGAGTATGGATAATGTCATATTTCAGTTTGTGAAAACACTGTTAACTTAAAAAGATACACATCATTCCTCAGCCCAAATTAATATCTGGATTAACAAAAGACTATCTAGTACATTTGTGTTTACTAAAGTATGCCTATTATGGCACCATTGTGATATAAATAAATAACAAGCACAACAATAAAAAGTAAAAAACACATGACATGAATACATAGTAATACATGCACAGAAAGAACTAGAATGATGGATTAACAATAAGCTGCTACAATGAGGTCACACATTGTACACATGAATACATAGTAATGTATGCACAGAAAGAAACAGAAAGATGAATTAACAGTAAACTGTTACAACGTGGCGACAAGAAATAGTGGTTGAAGAAACAAGCTGGGAAAAATAATTTATTTGGATTTTATATTTTAGTATTATTTTACTGTTTTCAGAAAATGTCTCATTTTGAAATTTACTTAAAAACTAAAAGTCTCAGTTTATAGTCAACTAAGCATTTTGGAAACATATGGTAAATGTCTATTAAAAAAAAATACTTCTAACATTCTGTGTCCTAAAATTTGTCCTACCAAAGCATTCAAAGATGTATGTAAGGCATATTCATTTACTATATGGGTGCATATCCATCATGTGCACACACACATTCATTTATTTCACAAATATTAATACCTGCTAAGTGCTCTAGTTGTTACAGATACTAGGGATGCTAAAACTGGAAAAAATGATGTCCCTGTATTAACTTTTGTTGAGAAAAAAAATCATTTTAGTAAGTCAAATGGTGGTAGTGCTACTGATAAAAATAAAACAAGGTAGAAAGAACATGGAGTAAAAAGACAAGGATGAGAACCAAGGCAAAATTGACTTACAGAGTGGTCACAAGTAAGACAAAGGGCAAGTCATGTGGCTATACTGTGAAAACATTAAGTTTATTTTTATTGATACGTACCTTGTACAATGATAAAAGCTGTAGCATGGATGCTATCGATACTGTTGGATGCAAAACATGTATACTCCCCGCTGTCTTCTTGAGTGACGTCTTGTATATAAAGGCCACCAGAAGGGGTGATATTTACTCGGGGATCAGTTGGTAAGGGTGTTCGATCACCTTTTGTCCAGGTGATGCGTGGTTGAGGATGACCTGTAGCACTGCATTCCAATGTGACACTTTCCCCAACCAACACTTCTGTGTTCTGTGGTTGTATTACAAAAGTGGGTCGAGCTGTCACAATTAAAAACCAAACAAATTAAATTCTTTCAGTTTAACAATAGCTCCTTCCTTGAATTTTCATTTATTTAAGGATTCTCACTCTACATAAAATGGATGATGTGGTGGTCCCATAGAATAAGCACTGGACTGCGAAGCACAACATCGGTGGTTTGAGTCCACCAGCTTCAACTGTGGGAGAAAGATGAGATTTTATGCTACCAAAAAGATATACAATCTTGGAAACCCTATACCAGGTCATCATAAGTCAGAACTGACTCGATGGCACTTAACAACACTGAAAAATCTAATATTTGTTCATTCTAAATCTGTTTTAGTTGCTCTTAATGGCCTACGACATTGTTTTTAAAGGCAATGGCATTTTTTAGTGCATACAAAAAACATGTATACTCAATTTCATTCATAAAAGGGAAAAGCTAAAATTAAATCTATATTATATAGAGAGATTTATTTTTCAACTCTAGGAAAAAAACACCTGATACATATTACTAATATATTTTGCAGTCAACTTTGTGCAGAGATGAACTCTCATACGTTTGTTGTTGTTACGTGCCGTTGAGTCGGGTCTGACTCATAGTAATCCTGTATAGAGTTTCTGAGGCTGTCAATCTTTTCAGAAGCAAAAAGTCTTATCTTTCTCCCACAGAGCAACTGATGGGCTTGAACCATTGACCTTGGGCTTGAACCATTGACCTTGGTGGCTTATGATATAGAGCCACCAAGCTCCCATGTTATATAATATTAGTGAGAATATTTACACAGTAAACCTGAAGTGTAATATGGCCATATCAAAATTAAAAAGTAAAAGAATGTTTTGGCCAGCAATTACTCTCCTAGGAATTTATCCCACAGATATTTTTGCATGCATGTAAATGATATACATGTATGTACAGGAGTTTTGTTTTTTTCATATTACTTGTTTAGGTCAACAAACCTAAATTCAGAAATCTAAATTTCTTCAAAAATTAACTATTTTTTCATAACTCATTTGTTTGCAAAACTTAATGTGATCTGGCACAAATGCTGATTTAATCTTTATTTATTCCACTCATGGAGACTACTAATACAGTTTGCTATAGAATACTATTATACTGATATAAAATAGTGTCCAAGACTGCTGACAATATGAGTTATTATACGATAATGCATCATTTTTACTGTTCTAAGGAAATTCCTCAAAATTCTTCATTTCAATTGACATCTGGCCCAAAGGATTTTGGATAAAGGAATGTGGGCTTGTGACAATAAAAATGTTTTGGAGAAAAAGAAATTTCACTCCCAACAAGGTACTTGTTAAGTTGTTGTTAAGTGCCGTCAAGTCGGTTCCGACCCATAGCGACCCTATACAGGTTTTCCGAGGCTGTAAATCTTTACAGGAGCAGAACGCCTCATCTTTCTCCCGCGGAACAGCTGGTAGTTTCGAACTGCTGACCTTGCGGTTTACAGCCCGATTCGTAACCACTACGCTACCAGAGCTAGTTAAATAAATTATATAAATTCTGATACTCCTGAGTCTAAAAAGGTATGCTAAATAGTCCCTGTTCATATATACGTCCATATAATGGAATTTCATGCAGCGTAATGGTTATGAATCGGGCTGCAAACCGCAAGGTCAGCAGTGCGAAACTACCAGCTGTTCCACGGGAGAAAGATGAGGCTTTCTGCTCCCTAAAGATTTACAGCCTCGGAAACCCTGTACAGGGTTGCTATGAGTCAGAACCGACTCCATGGCACATTACCACCACCACCATAAATGAAAAAACAAAAATTTAAACACAATCTGCATATTAAAATGAAAAACTGAAAAGATTTCTATGGTAAAAAACAAATCAAATAGACCACCAACAAACCGATTCCCATTCATAGTAGCCCTCGAGACAGAAGAGACCTTCCTCCTAAGTTTTCCAAGGCTGCAAATTTCTACAGAAGTAGACTGCCAATTCTTTCTCCCACTGAGCAACTGTTGAGTTCAAAACCACCAGTCGTTAGGTTAGTAGATGAGCACTTTAACCACTGTGCCACCGAAGAGTCTTCTCTTATTATTCATATTCTTATTATTCATAAGATAAATGAAAAACATTTATCTTATTTTGCTTTCAATTTTTCTAAAAGCATGAAGAAGAAACTATAATTAGCAATTTTGTGAGATGGGGCATGGGGTTATAAATTCAGTGAATGAAAGAAAGAGCCAGGAGGGAGACTTTTCTATGCTTTTATGTTTGCTAATGTTTAAATTCTGTTAATCAAATATCCAAATAGAATAAACAGTAAAAATAAATACATGACATTTAATATTAAGATTCCTAATAATATGGCAAACAAGAGACTGTGAAGTTACTCACAAAGAGAAGTAAGATACCAAAGTCAAATTTGCCTTGAAAGCTTTTTGCAAAACCTTGTAATTTATAATTTGGCATTGTAGCACTGTAGGATCAGCACTACACTACAAACCACAAGGTAGGTAGTTCTAACCAACCAGTTGCTCCTTGGAATTCCTATACAGGGTCATTGTATGTCAGAACTGAATTGACGGCACTTAACAACAGCCTTTAGAGATATGAAGATAAGAGACAAAGATCAGAACATGCCCAAGACGAGTTGTCAAACAGAAAACCCTATATAAAGAATATATGGTCCCCAAAGTGCTATAACATCGGTGTGTGAGAATATTGGAAATAGAGTCAACACCCACCTACCCCTGACCCAGAGAACTACGATGAATCTTGTCAAGTGCTCTCGAGTTGGTTCCGATTCATAGTGACCCTGTATAGGGTTTCCAAGGAGTGGCTGGTGAGTTTTAACAACCAACTTTGTGGTTCAAACAGGCCTTGTGGCTGAGTGCTTATAGAAGCATTGGAAAGACGGGGAAATTAAGTCTCAATAAAGTTTTCTTAACTAAACATTTGGCCTCACATGAGTTTGCTGATTTACTCTACATTAGACAAAATGAAAGTGATTCTCAATGTCTTCCAAAGAGCTAAGATGCAGAAAATAACAAATAGCCAAAAACAAAACAATTAACTGGTAAGTATATGACTACATCTACACAAACATTAAAAGTGCAAAACAATAATAATGTTTTATAAGTTTAAAAAATACCTCTAATAAACTAGAAGGGGTGGTGATTGTATTGGTGATAGGGGAGAAAGATAAAGATAGTAACTTTAGACTTTAGCGATTTAAGAGTGCATATAAAATTTTCTGGTGTGGCACTGCAGGATAATGTACTGGATCACAAGATCAATTTGAACTGCAGTCAGCGATTAACAAAAACATAATATTTTCAAGGATAACCACTAAAAGAATAGAGCTTACATATATGACTTACAAATTAATAGCAGGAAATAGAAATATTATTCCCTATTAAGTCAAGAAATAGAAAACAGTGGGTATATAGCCAAATATAAGATGTAGACTTATGAATCTAAATATAATGGTAATTCCAATACATACAAATAAACTCACTTTAAGAAATGATTATCCATCTGAATTATTTTTTTAAATTTAGTTCTATAATGTTTATAGCAAACACATATAGATTGGATAAAGAAAGATTCTGGAAGAAATGGTAGGATAAAATATTCCAGACAAATACTAATCAGAAGAAAAGCAGCTATATTAAACCAAATTAACTTTAAGGCACAAAGGTTAAGGTGTTTATAATCTCTGGACAGGTTTATAGTGGTCTGAATACAGAGAAGAAAAGCTTACTTTGCAAGATGTTTAATATCTTGGGTTAAACTTGTGGAAATATGCTTAATTAAGAAATTCTGTTCTGTAACACTACATTCTTTTTTGCTTGACTTTCAACTGAAATTTCTTAAATAGATATTCTCATTCATTAATAAATATTTAATGTGTGTATATTGGAATGTACCAAGCACTACAAAGTTAAGACCAGTTCTGGTGTGAAGACTATATAGGATCAGCACTGAAATGTGAACTACAAGGTCAGCAGTTCAAACCCACCAGCTGCAACTCGGAAAAGCTATACAAGATTGCTATGAATAGAAACCAACTCCACAGCACTTAACAACAACAACAACAAATTAAAGAAAATAAAACAAACACAAAGTTATTTATAAAGTCATCTGGTAGGTTTTGTGATGGTGGAGTCCTGGTGTGGTACCATAGGATAAGCACTCAATCACAAGGTTGGTTTTAACAATAAGGCTGGTGATTCAAACTTACCAGCAGCTCCTTGCACACCCTAGAAAGGGTCGCTATAAGCTAAACTTACAACACTTAACAACAACAAAATATGAATGTACAAGGGACTTGATGGCATTTAACAACAACAACAAAATATAAAGTACAAGGGAAATCCAAAGCAGAGAATGATTTTTCACACAGTGGATGAAGTTAAGGGTTGGGGAGAAAGCTGCACAAAGTAAGTTCCAAATGAAACTTGTCCCTGAAAAATAACTGAGACTCTGCCATCCTACACACCCAAGAATGACACCATCGATCCACTGAGAGTCAGAAGAGCGACTTTTGTTTTTTCCAGTAGCAATGATGGATCTAGAACTGCTCCTTTCCACTCTCCCAGTGCCTTCTCCTCTTCTGATCAAAGTTCATACATCACACAGATGAGATCAAAGGTTGCAACTTGGCAGGCCCCAGTTGGTTATCAACCACAACTGTGTTCTGCTTGGCACAGAGTCTTTTGACATTTTACGAATTCACTGCCAATATTTTATAATGTAACTTAAAAATCCAGGTTTTTGACTTATTAAAAAAAAAAACCAAAACACCATTTCAGAGACCCTGGCAAATAGCAGCAAAAGGTGTGGCTGAGTAGTTGCCTCCGTAGGAGGAGTAGGTGGGTTAAGTAGGTGCTGATCCAGTCTCTTGTTTCCCTCAGCCTTCACTTGACATCACCTGCCTCGACTGTGCAAGTCTGTAACCCCTGGATCAGTAGTGACCATGGAACACAAAGAATTTAATGAATATCTAATGGCACTGCTTCAAAAGCTCTGTAAACTCACCTAGGTATATAAACAGGAACTTCAACAAGCAATTTTGCTGAGTTGGGGTGTAAGGAAAAGAAGGAAATAGGCAGGAAGGAAAGACAATTCTGGAAGGTGCCAGTTACATGAAATCAACATACCTGGAGTTCCAAAGTATCTGAGGGTTACCTCTTGTGTCTTCACTTCTCCTGCCACATTTTTGGCCATGCACTGGTAAATTCCCTGATCTGTCTCTTGAGTGTTTTGAATCATCAGTGTTCCATCATCCAACAAGTTTAAACGGGAATCCGTTTTCATGCTCAGCTCATTACTGTGAAAGCAGAAAGCAGAGACTCAAAATTTTAAAACACAAGAAAGCACAAAACCCCCCAATGACAGGTTTTTTAGTACTAGGAATGGGATTCCAACATTCCACGGTGTACTCTGAGCACTTTAAAGGTTCATGGTACACTAACACCTTGTCTTTTCAGGACACTTTGTTTTCTGAATAGTCCTTGTCTTAACAGATATTTCTAGGAAAAGTGCCTATGCATTTACATATCTCTGATCAATCCATATAATTACTTTTATTACTTATGTGTTTAACCTAGATCTACATGTCTTATAGTTGTAATTCCAAAGGGAAAAGTATGAATATATCATTGGGGTGAAAATTCAAATTCAGTATTTTTCTCAAGGCAAGTTAATTAAAGGGAAAAACATAGTTTTGCATTACTAAAAGCAATATAAATACGTATTTTAATAATATCTATAAGTTTCTGACTGCTTCCCTTCAATGTTGTTGTTGTTGTCAGGTGCCAACAAGTCGGAACCGACTCATAGC
>NW_006408576.1:3681115-3683417 GCF_000296735.1 Chrysochloris asiatica
TTGGGTCACCTCTCTTTGGAATGGGCACAAATATGGACCTCTTCCAATCAGTAGGCCAGATAGTTGTCTTCCAAATTTCTTGGCAATAGTATACAACAAACCAGTTGTGTTAATCCAGCTGCCATAGATAACTCATCAGTCCAGATGTACAATTCTCAGGACACCAATCTCTTTATAGCCCATATGTTGCTGGAGTACTGCTACATCACACAGACATTACCAGTTCACCTTGTCCTTCAGCCAAGAAAGGCATTCCAACTAAGCCCATCCCGACATCTTCATGTCAGTTTATTTCTCTGTTTCTATTCCCAACCTCCTGTGAATATACTTTGGTTCCCTTTGCTCAAAAGCACATGAGAAGAAGACAGATGAAGTGTGACATGTAGCTGAGGTTACAATTTATAGTAAACATATCAACAGAATAAGAAAAGAAATCAAGTGATGCATTACATTGTGAGAATCAGTTGCACAAGACATCTTCAAACTATTAAAGAGCAAAGATATCACTTTAAGGACTAAATACAAGTCAGGGTGTTTTCAATGGCTTCATACACAAGTGAAATTTGGACATAAATAAGACTAGAGAAGAATCGATACATTTGAATTATGGTGTTGGCAAAGAATAATAAAAGCACCAATGACAAATGAACAAATCTGATTTGGAGGTATGATCAGATTGCTCCTTAAAAGTAAGGATGGTGATACTTTATCTTTTGTGCTTTGGACAAGTTGTCATGAAGGACCAGTTCCTGGAGAAGGTACATCATGCTTGGTAAAGTAGAGGGTCACTGAAACAGAAAACCCTCAATAGGAAGGACTGACACAGTGGTAACAACAATGAGTTCAAACGTAACAATGTTAAGGATGACACAAGTTCTGGGTAGTGTTACGTTCTTTTGTACATAGGGTCACTGTGAGTAGAAATCAGTTTGAAAGCACCTAATAATAACAACAACATAATACGAACACCCCATTCCCAAACCAGCTGTCGAATCAATTCCAACTCATAAAAGAATAGACCTGCCCTAAAGGTTTCCCATAAATCTTTATGAAATCAGAATGACACGCCTTTCTCCCACAGATGTGGTTGGAATTGTCAATTTTCCAGTTAGCAACATGAATCAACAGTATTTACATTTTAATAAAGTTAAGTAAAATTAAAATAAAAAGACAAATAAACAGATAAAGCCACTTTGGCAAAAAGTTTCATTCAGTTAATAGTCTTAAATGCTGAGAATGATTCTTCTTTATTTTCATAAGAACCAACAAATCCAAGAGATAGTGATTACTGACAGAAAGAAAAGAGATCATTTTTAAAATGCAATTCCCATGGAGACTGTTAACAGAAATTTCAAAGAGTGCTTCAGAGTAGTAAATGCTTTCATGTTTGACCCATAACATGTCCTACAGTCCACCAGGTTTTCTTACACTCTTCTCTACCTTAGTCACTAATTCAAGAAAACATTTTTCTCTTCTCTACCTTAATCACTAATTCAAGAAAGCATTTTTGTTCCCATACAAACTTTTCTGGATAGAAACAATAATCATCTCAGATGCCTTAAATGGCACTCATATGATACAGCCCATAATCCTTCTAATAGCCACTTTGTACTAGCAGTTTTCCAACAGAGAGAAGCAGGGCTGCTAAAGAGAGCCCCAGGACAGGAAGTCAGGCGTCAGGACTTTGGGCCTACTGGGCTCTGGGATTTTAACTTCTTAGTATCAATGTGTTCATTTACAAAATGCGATTATCAATTGTTTGAGTCAAATGCATGCTTTTCTATCTTTTAGTTTATGGAGTTCTGGTAAGGCGCTTTAGCTTAAGCACTCTACCACATGGTCAGTTTGAACTGCAAGTTCGGTGGTTCAAACTCAACAGTTGCGCCTTGAAAACGCTGTACATCTACGAGTCAGAACGGATACAACAGTACTTAACAACAGCAACACATCTTTTAATTTACCACCCTTCTGTCAGGTTGTCATATTGTAATGATGTGTATGTTGCTGTGAAGCCGGAAGCCATGCTACCAGTATTTCACATACCAGCCGGGTCATTCCTGGTGGGCAGGTCTCAATGGAGCTTTCCAGACAAGTCAGACAAAGAAAAAAGACCTGACAATCTACTTCCAAAAATTACACAATGAAAGTCTTATGGCTCACAACAGAGTATCAGCCACTAGAAGGCGCTCTGGTAGCATAGTGGTTACGAATTGGGCTGCGAACCTTAAGGTCAGCAGTTCGAAACTACCAGCTGTTCCACAGGAGAAAGATGAGGCTTTCTGCTCCCGTAAAGATTTACAGC